>NC_079215.1:31312239-31464739 GCF_029633865.1 Lampris incognitus
GAGAAAAAACATCGATCAATCAATCAATATTGTCTTGATTGGAAACTTGTTGAGCAGTCAGGTAAAAGCAGTAACCACAGATGCATAAGGAATACATGACAGCAATCCATACAGTCCATATATCTAAAACACATAAAATATGTAACAGCTGTACATGATCCATTATTAAAAGCTGCACTGAGTTCAGTTAAGAGCCATTGTGAAATAATAGTAATGTTTTGGACGAAGCCATTTTGAAAAATACCTTTTATTATGAAATGAATGGACTGTGATAATGTAGTTATAAAAATTAGTATTCCACGTCCTGAGGACCAGTCTGCAATGCTGGAAGTTGGCACACCCGGCCCTTGCTTTTGCCTGCTGCCCGGCTTGCATTGCACCCTACCCCAATGCTAAATAAAATGCCAATAAAAAAAGGGGACCGGAGGGTGTGCTCCAATTATTGGGGCATCACACTGCTCAGCCTCCTTGGGAAAGTCTACTCAAGGATGCTGGAAAGGAGGCTCTGATCGATTGTTGAACTTTGAATTCAGGAGGAATCATGCAGATTCCATCCTGGCCGTGGAACAAATGACCAACTCTTTCCCTTTGTGGAAGTGCTGAGGGAGGCATGGGAGTTTGACCAGCAAGTCTGTGTTTTGTGGACTTGGAGAAGGCTTATGATCGTGCACCCTGGGGCACTCTGTGCAGGAATATGAGGTACTGGGGCAGTTTCTAGAAGCCATCTGGTCCTTGTATAACCAAAGTGAGAGCTGTGTCTGCATTCTTGGCACAAAGTCAAACACATTTTCGGTGGGTGTTGGATTCCACCAAGGTTGTCCCTTGTCTCTGATTCTGTTTGTGGTATTCATGGACAGTATCTCAAGGCATAGCCAAGGTGAGGAGTGTGTCTGTTTTGGGAACCTTAGAACTGCATCTCTGCTCTTTGAACATGATGTGGTTTTGTTGGCTTCATCAGAATGCGACCTCCAGCATGCACTGGGGCGGTTTGTAGCTGAGTGTGAAATTGCCGGGCTGAGAGTCAGCATCTCCAAGTCTGAGGCCATGGTTCTCTACTGGAAAATGGTAGATTGCTCCCTCCGGGTTGGGGATGAGTTGTTGCCCCAAGTGAAGGAGTTCAAGTATCTCGGGTTCTTGTTCACGAGTGAGGGTAGGATGGAGCAGGAGATTGACAGTGGGATTGGTGCAGCATCAGCAGTAATGCGGATGTTGTACCGGACCGTTGTGGTGAATT
Source organism: Lampris incognitus (assembly GCF_029633865.1). Taxonomy (NCBI): domain Eukaryota; kingdom Metazoa; phylum Chordata; class Actinopteri; order Lampriformes; family Lampridae; genus Lampris; species Lampris incognitus. Next base: position 31,313,474 of record NC_079215.1, read on the forward strand.
GGGAGCTGAGCTGGAAGGCAAAGCTGTCAATGTACCAGTCAATCTTTGTTCCAACCCTCACCTATGGTCATGAGCTTTTGGTAGTGACCGAAAGGGTGAGATCGCGGATACAAGCGGCTGAAATGAGTTTTCTCCGTAGGGTGTCTGGGCTTAGCCTTAGAGATAGGGTGAGGAGCTCAGACACCCAGAGGGAGCTCGAAGTAGAGCCACTGCTGCTAGAAAGGAGCTAGTTGAGGTGGTTCAGGCATCTGATTAGGATGCCTCCTGGGTGCCTTCCTTTGGAGGTTTTCTGAGCACGTACAACTGGGAGGAGACCCTGGGGTAGACTCAGAACTCACTGGAGGGACTACATGTCCAATCTGGCCTGGGAACGTCTTGGGATGCCCCAGGAGGAGCTGGAGGGCATTGCTGGGGAGAGGGATGTCTGGAGTGCCCTACTTAGCTTGGTGCCACCGCAACCTGACCTCGGAAAAGCGGCTGATGATGACATGAGATGAGATGAGATGAAAAATGAGTATGATGAAATATTTTACAATAATGAGTTGAGCATTGTCTGATTACAGAATTATTTCAAATTTTATAGACATTTACATTACATTTACCCATTTAGCAGACACTTTTATCCAGAGTGACTTATCAGAGACTTACTGATACATATTGCTATACACATAGTACCTATAATTATATCATAAAGACATAGCATCTAATTTTGACAAAAAAAGACTTGATACATATCATTCAATTTGAAATTTAAATTCAATTTGAAATTTTGCAAATTTAGTTAATGAATGGCACATGGCACAACTAAATTCTCAGACCTACTGGCCAACAATTTAGAGATTCTAAAACCGCAGCCTGGAGTGGATGGGTAAACACGCAAACTGATACAAAGGGAAAAGTAAAGAATAACGGCGTCTGGGTAGTGCAGCGGCCTATTCTGTTGCCTACCAACATGGGGATCACCGGTTTGAATCCCCGTGTTACCTCCGGCTTGGCCGAGCATCCCTACAGACACAATTGGCTATGTCTGCGGGTGGGAAGCCGGATGTGGGTATATGTCCTGGTCGCTGCACTAGCTTCTCTGGTTGGTCGGGGCACCTGTTTGGGTGGGAAGGGGAACTGGGGGCAATAACATGATCCTCACACATGCTATGTCCCCCTGGTGAAACTCCTCAATGTCAGGTGAAAAGAAGTGGCTGGCGACTCCACATGTATTGGAGGAGACATGTGGTAGTCTGTAGCCCTTCCTGGATTGGCAGAGGGGGTGGAGCAGCGACTGGGATGGTACAATTGAGGAGAATTAAATGCCAACTTTCTTATAATTTGTTCTTGGTCAAAACAGGTGGATTTTTTTCACTTATGAAGCATTCCCATTGATAATCTAAGGAGGGTTGTGACTCTGCATTAGATCTGTGCTCTCAAAGGTCCAGACTCATGGAGTTAGCACAAACAAACTGTATTGATGCCTGAGGAGTTGAAACAGACCACACCTCAAGATTGCTATTGATTTAGGATACTGTGCATTATAAAGGGTATTTATGGGTATGCTGTGGATGTAGAGGAAGGACAGAACTTCACTTGAGGCTCTCTGTATTCCAGCAGACAATTATTATTTTGTGATTCATCTGCAAAGCTGCATCCTGAATACTCACACAGTGTGTCCAAGAAGCGGTAAAAAATGCAGTTAAAATGTATCTCTTCTACTTTCAAGTAGATCAGTTATTTAGATTTTCTGTTATTTGTCTAACTAAAACATAAAGTATTAACAACTTGATGTGAATATAGCCACATGGCCTATTGTGTGAAGGCATCTACTGCAAGCTGATGCTAGGTCCACTCAACCTAACAGGTCATCTCAAACGCCATTATCACTCCTGTCTTCCAAAGAGTTGTCACTTTGCACCCCAGGGTCCAGATTCAGGGCACCCTATTCAATATGTCTGCTTTACAGCAATGCCATGGAGTGGGAGTTGAGACCCCCTCAAGACTTGGCAGTGCCAATGTGAGGGTTTTGGAGAGGATTGCAAATGCTTCAAAAAGCTGTGGGACACGACTCAGACGCGACGCATATCAAGCTCTAACTGGAAATCTGCACGCAATGCAATGCAATGCATGCTGCATTCAAATTTCTGCTGAACCTCCAGAGGAAGCCAGTAGCCCATCTAAATTTAAGAAAAAATTGGTTACATTATCAAATCTAGATTTTATAATCTGAATTTTGATTTCAGCTAATTTATACAGCAAATAGGCTAAATGAACAGGAATTAGAATCCAATGGAATTTCTACTTTGCGTTATGTGATAAGTATGAAAATTATATATAAATATATATAAAACTTTGTTTAAAGAAACACTCAACGGTAGGAAAAGTGCTCAACAAATAAGCAATCATCAGCTGTCAATATGGCATGAAACAGGCTCGTACTGTCTCATAAAGAATTTACTTGACTCACTGGATTATTTTGCTCCCTATTTGTTGATATATATATACAGTGCATCCGGAACGTATTCACACCCCTTCACTTTCCCCACATTTTATGTTACAGCCTTATTCCAAAATGGATTAAATTCCTTTTTTTTCTCATCAATCTACACACAATAACCCATAATGACAAAGTGAAAAAGGTTTTGTAGAAATTTTTGCAAATTTATTAAAAATTTAAAACTGAAATATTGCATGTACATACGTATTCATACCCTTTGCGATGACACTCAAAATTGAGCTCAGGTTCATCCTGTTTCCACTGATCATCCTTGAGATGTTTCTACATCTTGATTGGAGTCCACCCGTAGTAAATTCAATTGATTGGACATAATTTGGAAAGGCACACACCTGTCTATATAAGGTCCCACTGTTGACAGTGCATGTCAGAGCAGAAACCAAGCCATGAAGTCAAAGGAATTGTCTGTGGACCTCCGAGACAGGATTGTATCGAAGCACAGATCTGGGGAAGGGTACAAAAAAAATTCTACAGCTTTGAAGGTCCCGAAGAGCACAGTGGTCTCCATCATTCTTAAATGGAAGAAGTTTGGATCCCCCAGGAGTCTTCCTAGAGTTGGCCGCCCAGCCAAACTGAGCAATCGGGGGAGAAGGGCCTTGGTCGGGGAGGTGACCAAGAACCTGATGGTCACTCTGACAGAGCTCTAGCATTCCTCTGTGGAGATGGGAGAACCTTCCAGAACGACAACCATCTCTGCAGCACTCCACCAATCAGGCCTTTATGGTAGAGTGGCCAGACGGAAGCCTCTGCTCAGTAAAAGGCACATGACAGCCTGCTTGGAGTTTGCCAGAAAGCACCTAAAGGACTCTTAAGACCATGAGAAATAAGATTCTCTGGTCTGATGAAACCAAGATTGAACTCTTTGGCCTGAATGCCAAACGTCACGTCTGGAGGAAACCAGGCACCTTTCATCACCTTGCTAATACCATCCCTACAGTGAAGCATGGTGGTGGCAGCATCATGCTGTGGGGATGTTTTTCAGCGGCAGGAACTGGGAGACTAGTCAGGATCAAGGGAAAGATAAATGGAGCAAAGTACAGAGAGGCCCTTGAGGAAAACCTGCTCCAGAGCGCTCAGGACCTCAGACTGGGGCGAAGGTTTACCTTTCAACACGACAACGACCCTAAGCACACAGCCAAGACAACAAAGGAGTGGCTTCGGGACAAGTCTGTGAATGTACTTGAGTGGCCCAGCCAGAGCCCAGACTTGAACCCCATTGAACATCTCTGGAAAGACCTGAAAATAGCTGTGCAGCGACACTCCCCGTCTAACCTTACAGAGCTCGAGAGGATCTGCAGAGAAGAATGGGAGAAATACTCCAAATATAGGTGTGCCAAGCTTGTAGCTTCGTACCCAAGAAGACTTGAGGCTGTAATCGCTGCCAAGGGTGCCTCAACCAAGTACTGAGTAAAGGGTGTGAATACTTATGTACATGCAATATTTCAGTTTTTTATTTTTAATAAATTTGCAAAAATTTCTACAAAACCTTTTTCACTTTGTCATTATGGGGTATTGTATGTAGATTGATGAGAAAAAAAAGGAATTTAATCCATTTTGGAATAAGGCTGTAACATAACAAAATGTGGGGAAAGTGAAGGGGTGTGAATACTTTCCTGATGCAGTTGTATAAGTAGCAATTTTTTTAAATACATAACAGTACAAGCTTGTTTCGTGCATCGCACACTCATCAGCAGCTGATGTGTGCGCCGCACGAAACAAGCTTGTACTGCTATGTATTTAAAAAAAAAATTCCTACACCTATATTGATATTCCGCTCCTCATTAGTTTAGCACTCTTATCAACACCATTGACAGTTTCTGGAAAAAAAACCGCTATATATATATATATATATATATATATAGCGCCCTGTGATGGCCTAGCGGCCTGTCCAGGGTGTCTCCCCACCTGCTGCCCAGTGACTGCTGGGATAGGCTCCAGCATCCCCGCGACCCTGAGAGCAGGATAAGCAGTTCGGATAATGGATATACAGTGCATCCGGAAAGTATTGCCCCAAGGTGTGTGTGTGTGTGTGTGTGTGTGTGTGTGTGTGTGTGTGTGTGTGTGTGTGTGTGTGTGTGTGTGTGTGTGTGTGTGTGTGTGTGTGTGTGTGTGTGTGTGTGTGTGTGTATGTGTATGGGCCCTGTGTGATGGCCTGGTGGCCTGTCCAGGGTGTCTCCCCGCCTGCCGCCCAATGACTGCTGGAATAGGCTCCAGTATCCCCGCGACCCTGAGAGCAGGATAAGCGGTTTGGATAATGGATGGATGGAAATTCCACAGTCATTAATTATACAGCCATACATCCAAAGTAAACATTAAAATATTTGTACCCCAAGAAGTCACAAAATCCATGTCAAATTCCATGTGTGTGCAAACCTACATGGCCAATAAACATGATTCTGATTCTGATACAATTGTCAAAATAGTTTTTACTGAAACTGATTATTACACCCCTCCTCGATATTAAAAAGCAAAATAGGATGCAAAGGATTTTAATATAAAGTATCAATAAACAAGAAAATATTTTCCAAGTGCATGTTGAGGTTCACCTGTGTCCAGTCCTTCTCACTGAGGAGCCACACCGCTCATTAATTGAAATACAACGAGACTGAGGGCCAGCTAGATAATCTCCTCTGTATTTGGTGGGGAATCACCACAGACTCTTCACACAGACTTGCTTTCCCATTTCTCCCAATGATATAAAATAAATTAGTGGTCCTTTTCAAAAGAAATGACAAAAGTACTTGGTCATGTTGATTAAAACCACATTTCTCTGGATGTGTTTGTATCATTGATAATTGTATTTTAGTAAAGAATAGTATGCTAAAATGATAAATTACTTTGTGGATAAGTAAGTAGGATGAGGGAAAAGATATGAGAAAGATAAAAGGGCAGATAAAGACCAATTAAAAAAAATAGAAATATCTTTATTAATACTTGCAAAAGCATAAATAGAATAGACAGATAAAATGAATTAATAAGTGAAAAGAGAGAACAATTAAATGTGCTGTAGTAATTTTTTTGTTTTGTTTTGTGTTGAAGGGAGATGATGATGCAGTAGTGGGGGGGGCGTGATATACACATGGTGTGTATTTGTGTGTAGTGTCGGGAAGTCGAGACTCTGGTTCACTGACAGTTTTTACAGACAAAAGGAGTGATGCAGAAATCTTTTCAAGTGGTTTGGTTTGATTCTTGTGTCGAGCTGACTTGTGCTATAATGGTGGAAGATGTGCACCGAGCATTCAACCATTTTAATGTGGAGAGTTGGCTTCTGAGTTAGGAGGGCTTTTTTTCTTGGCAATAGTTAGTGCTGCCCATAAGAAGGATGATTTATCACTTATAGAAGCACAGAGATGGGAAAAGTGGAAAGTTGTAGTGATTTCTTCAAAGAAGCGGAGCACCAGTAGACAGAGTGTAATATAAAATATAATATGTATGGAACTAGTTGTCAGTAGTTTTAAGCACATGTGCGATATGTGTGTGTGTGTGTGTGTGTGTGTGTGTGTGTGTGTGTGTGTGTGTGTGTGTGTGTGTGTATGTATGCCTTAGCCAGTGAATACTGTTAAACTCTTTGTTTAATGGTACTCTTGTGTTGTATTAAATGTGTCCTGTGAGTCATTTTGTGTGTAATGAGCTGTATGTTAGTATTCTTAAAACGTGCTCTTGGGCGTCCGGGTGGCATGGCGGTCTATTCCGTTGCCTACCAACACGGGGATCGCCAGTTCGAATCCCTGTGTTACCTCCGGTTCGGTCGGGCATCCCTACAGACACAATTGGCCGTGTCTGCAGGTGGGAAGCCATATATATAGGTATGTGTCCTGGTCGCTGCACTAGCGCCTCCTGTGGTCGGTCAGGATGCCTGTTCGAGGGGAGGGGGAACTGGGGGGGATAGCATCATCCTCCGATGCACTACATCCCCCTGGTGAAACTCCTCACTACTACTTTCGGCTGCTCCCATTAGGGGTCACCATAGCGGATCATCCATTTCCATTTCTTCCTGTCTTCTGCATCTTCCTCTGTCAGACCAGCCACCTGCATGTCTCCCCTCACCACATCCATAAACCTCCTCTTTGGCCTTCCTCTTTTCCTCTTCCCTGGCAGCTCCATATTCAGCATCCTTCTCCCAATATACCCAGCATCTCTTCTCCACACATGTCCAAGTCATCTCAATCTTGCCTCTCTTGCTTTGTCTCCAAACCGTCCAACTTAAGCGATCCCTCTAATATAATCATTCCTAATCCTGTCCTTCTTCGTCACTCCCAGTGAAAATCTTAGCATCTTCAACTCTGCCACCTCCAGCTCCGCCTCCAGTCTTTTCGTCAGTGCCACTGTCTCCAAACCATATAACATAGCTGGTCTCACATCCATCTTGTAAACCTTCCCTTTAACTCTTGCTGGTACTGTTCTGTCCCAAATCACTCCTGACACTCTTCTCCACCCACTCCACCCTGCCTGCACTCTCTTCTTCACCTCTCTCCTGCACTCCCCATTACTTTGGACAGTTGACCCCAAGTATTTAAACTCATATGCCTTCGTCACCTCCACTCCTTGCATCCTGACCATTCCGCTGTCCTCCCTCTCATTCATGCATAGGTATTCCGTCTTGCTCCTACTGACTTTCATTCCTCTTCTCTCCAGGGCATACCTCCACCTCTCCAGGCTCTCCTCAACCTGCACCCTACTCTCGCTACGGATCACAATGTCATCTGCAAATATCCTCGTCCATGGAGACTCCTGCCTGATCTTGTCCGTCAAGCTGTCCATCACCACTGCAAACAAGAAAGAGCTCAGAGCCGATCCTTGATGTAATCCCACCTCCACTTTGAACCCATCTGTCATTCCAACCACACACCTCACCATTGTCACACTTCCCTCATACATATCCTGCACCACTCCTACAGACTTTTCTGCAACTTTCGACTTCCTCATACAATACCACACCTTCTCTCTCGGCACCCTGTCATATGCTTTCTCTAAATCTACAAAGACACAATGTAACTCCTTCTGGCCTTCTCTATACTTCTCAATCAACATTCTCAAAGCAAACCTCGCATCTGTGGTGCTCTTTCGTGGCATGAAACCATACTGCTGCTCACTAATCGTCACCTCTCCTCTTAACCTAGCTTCTATTACTCTTTCCCATATCTTCATACTGTGGCTGATCAACTTTATACCTCTATAGTTGCTACAGTTCTGCACATCACCCTTGTTCTTGAAAATCGGTACCAGTATGCTTCTTCTCCACTCCTCAGGCATCCTCTTACTTTCCAAGATTGTGTTAAACAATCTAGCTAAAAACCCCACTGCCATCTCTCCTAAACATCTCCTAAACATCGCCATGGTGAAACTACTCAATGTCAGGTGAAAAGAAGCAGCTGGCGACTCCACATGTATCGGAGGAGGCATGTGGTAGTCTGCAGCCCTCCCCGGATCGACAGAGGGGGTGGAGAAGAGATCAGGACAGCTTGGAAGAGTCGGGTAGTTGGCCAGATACAATTGGGGAGAAAGGGAGGGGGGGCACAAAAAAAACAAACATGTGTTACTAGTTTGGGTCCATGTGCTACTAGTTTGGGTGAACTAGTTTGGGTCCAGAAGTCAATATTTTTTGTTGAGGTCATTTCCCCATTTTCTTTTTTATTGGAAGGGAAATGTGCCATAGTGTCCATCACAAACAAGAGTTTTAGCATATTTTAGATTATTTTTTGAGATTGCAATGTTACTGGTAGTTTCTAACAGTGGCTGAAGCTGGGGTGTTTTGATTGTGTTTTTTACTTATTATTCAAGTCATTGCATCATATCTAGGCATTGGAAAGAACAAGACCCATATGTAATGGGCGGGTGCTTATTACTTCTTCAATATTTTCTCATATGTTTTTGAAATGGGAAAAGTTATTGTCGATCAAACTCTAAAGCAGACTTGACATTATTCTGAGTGACAAACCTAAATCAAACCTACAGAAGTGCCTTCTGTGGATTAAAATCTTATAAGGAAACACTTCATAAAGACATCATCAAAAGATCCACTTACTCAAAGGTAAATTCAATACAGTCAGCTTGGTGTATTCACCATTTTCACGTAAGGGTGAAGTTAGATTAGCAGAGCTCATCTAGAAAGTGAAACAGGATATCCTTAAATGACATTAGTCCCAACGTTCAATACTAATACTTATACAAGACAGAGCACAGGGACAGGTAGCAAATCAACACAAAAAAGGATCAATTGAGACAATCAATTGCAAAGAAATAGACCATTAAGTAGGACCGATAAATGGGATTCAGATCAGTTAAGTCCAAATCAACTTACGGCTCAACAGCTTCCCCTCGCTTGACTCAGTGTTTATCCCATGGGGGAGAGAGGATGACCTCCTAGTAAACTAACGGCATCCTTAGTGGAGCTCTGATACCTGTCTCTTACCTGGTGCATTTCATGCTAAAACACGATTGCAGACACTAATAGGAAAACGTGATTGACGTGAATGGATAAAATGAATGCGACAAAAAATTGGGCCATGTATATAATACACATCAGGATTAAAGTCAGTTTGATGGGCAGTACCTGCAGGTAGGAACATCTCTGTGCCATGAAGGCACAAGCTTAGCAAAAGCACTGACAAATATGAGGGCTTGCTTTCTGAATAAATCTTAATATTATGTCATTCATCTACTGAAAGTATGTGGCAGAGAGACAACAAGCTATACGTGTGTGTGTCTGTGTTCTTGCATTTGTGCATGTGTGCGTGTGCATGCATATGCAGTGACTAAGTTACAAAACTCACTCCTCCACACATTGGCAAACATAATGTTCTGTGCAGTTTGTTCTTCACCAAGAGGAGAGGGTCTCACTGGAGTGTCTAGGCTGAAACAATAGCTACTTCTAATTACAGTGTCTACATATTTATTCCAGTTGTTCCAGTGGGAATAAACTTAAGGCCACTTGCAAAGCCCTTTCCTTGTAGCTGGGCTTAATGCAGCAGGCAGACATTTGAATGTTTCTAACATGCCTAGGAGGGAAAGCATATAACTGGCTGCATGATTTTGTGCCACACAGCCAGATCGAATTGAGAAAGATGCAACACTAACAATTTAAAAACAACAACTAAAAACCTATTTGATCTGAAATGACATTAATTATGTTTTGACGTGAGTCAAATGCTTAGGGGAGGGATTGCGGAAGTTTAAAATTGCAGTTGGGCTGCACCACCAAGTATTGGGTGTAACAAGTTAAATTGGATTAACTATACTGAGGGTTCCTGTGAAGGAAACACTAGGGAAATGTCCAAACTGTTACAGCTGATGGTCGTTTACAATTAACCACATTTATCTTTAATTATTTTTTTGCAGAATTTGCTGTGTAAAAACAATGACTTAATTAATGGAGGCATAATATGGCCTGACTCACTCTGCACACTTTGAAATGGCTAGAAACCATTTTTGTTTTTATTACAAGTAATTTTCCCCCAAATGATTCCTAAACCTCAAGCAATAACTGAAATCTAACCTTTTAGGGGTATTATCTGTTCTTAGAAAGTGGACCAATAATCTTTTTTAGGCATTTTTTGTAAGGTTTCTTGAGTTTGTAGTACTAACTGAAGAAAGAAAGAACCATTTTCTTCTTTCAATGCTCTGCAGGGAAGACGTACTCTTCAATACCATCAAGGGTACATTTGTCTAACATTTTCAGCTGGAAAATTATCATATACTATACTTTGCACAATGGTAACATATTTTCAAGCTGTTACACTGATGACCAAGGTAGAAAAAGGATGCTGAACATAATGGTGACATTTAACTAAATAAAGTAATTTTAGCTATGAAAAGGGCTTAGCTATCTGTAGTAAAAAAAAACAAAAAAAAAAACAGAAAATTATTTTGACATTTTTAGTTCTTGGAAAATAAAGTGAGAATGACAGACATATTCTGCAACAAACTGCAGAGATGCTAAAAAAAAGCACTGAAATATCATGTTCTTCTTTTCTGATCTCTTATGTTTGTGAAATATATTATCATTTGCCATAAAAAGCATTAACACAGTTTTTCTACAGTAGGAAAATAACTATAACCGAGCCTAAAGCTGTTGTTTTTGTTTTGTTTCGGTATAACCCCCCCCCCTCCCTTTTCTTCCAATTGTACCCAGCTAACTGCCCTACTCTTCCAAGCCGTCCCAGTCGCTGCTCCACCCCTTCTGCCAATTCGGGGAGAGCTGCAGACTACCACATACTTCCTCCAATACATCTGGAGTCGCCAGCCGTTTCTTTTCACCTGACAGTGAGGAGTTTCGCCAGGGGGACATAGCGCGTGGGAGGATCACGCTATTCCCCCCAGTTCCCCCTCCCCCCCAAACAGATGCCCTGACCGACCAGAGAAGGCGCTAGTGCAGTGACCGAGACACATACCCACATCCAGCTTCCCGCCCGCAGACATGGCCAATTGTGTCTGTAGGGATGCCCAACCAAGGTGGAGGTAACACATGGATTTGAACCGGCCATCCCAGGGTTGGTAGGCAACAGAATAGACCGCCATGCCACCTGGATATCTGTTTTGGTTTAATAATGCTGTTGGTGCTCACCCCAATGTCAAACGGTCCACTGAAGTAGTCCAAGTTGGCCTGAATGAAGCCAATGTTGGCCAGACCAAGCTCAGCACTGCGGTCCTTGGCCCTTACCAAGGACTCCTCTTTGTTTTCTATGAGGATCACCTAAAGTTGACAATAACATAGAATACATTTACATTAATTTTCAAAACAGCTTTACATACAACTTCACATCCAATGACACAATATAAAATGAATTCTGAAAATTAGGTTGGATGAAGCCTTGTTTTTGGTGGGTTTTTTGTGTTTAGCAAGATGAGAAAAGACTGACCAAAGACTTTGACATGAGTAAGACAGCGTTACATGAAAGATATTAATAAGGCTTGGATGAAGTACAGTACATACTGTCAAAGCATCTCTTGTTTTTTATGTCAGTTATATCATGCTTTAAAATATTAACACACTGTTTTACTCAAACAAGGCAGTAAGTAACATTGACAAAACATTACCTGGCAATAGGGAAGAGTGTGGGCCAGAGCAATACCTACATGCCCCTGAGACACAGAGAAAATCAGCATTAAAGCATTATGGAGAACATCAAAAGGGCTGTGATTGCTGCTACTCTTTTCCCAACCAAATGTTGACCCATTAGCCAAACTTTGCTACTGCTGTAACATGTATTTTCATGGCTGTAATTACCACCCAGATCTGAAAATAAGAGTATATGCAAAGAGCAGAAAGAAGAGGTGGAAACAGTTCTTTCCAGCACAAGCTAATGAGGAGAGGGTCTGCTTTGTGTAATTACCCACAGCCAGGCATTGATGGATATTTGGGTAAACACACGTACCCCTCCGCTGCAGAAATCCACAACAGTGTATCCAGGCCTGGCAAGCTCTGTTACCATGGCAACCAAATTATTCAGCTGTTGCCTTTTCCTCATTGCACGGGCGTCTGACATTTTGCCTAAAGAAGAGCACATAAAGTTCTCACTGAATCAGAATCTAAAGTGTGGAGTTAAAGGAAAATCATTTATAGAGTCAATTCGTCACTCTCCAAGTCTGTTATAGAAGCCCTTAGCATATGAAAATTGTGAATAAAAAAAGCTTTGGTTGTTGGCAAACCTGAAACAGGTGGTTAATGTTTAATGTAGTTACAGTTGATTTGAGTATGACTTGGATCATAAATTTTGTAACACGTTTTAGTTTATCTTTCTCTGATTAATATATTGACTTCTGATATGCATGAGAATTGTACACATTAGCAATTATGACACCCAAATAAAAAGGTCTCCATTGGCTTATCAGCATGCTTCCTGCTACTCTCTGACAACAGAGCACTGACGGCCCTCCAAACCATCAAAACAAAAGTGTCTTCCTTTTTTTTTTCTGTGGCAGGAGGACAACCTTCAGCTATTTTGCAGGCACTAAAGACACACTATGTATTCCATTAACTCAAAGCACACTTCCGTCTCCTGTGTCTCCCACTCTGGCATTCCAGCACGCCACATCTGCAATGACTGGCTGACATGCCGTGCCGAAGTTGTCTCCGGTCTATAAATCTACAGTGATGAGCATTTCATTCATCCCTGAGTTGTGCCATCTCATCCACATGGTTGGAATATCAAAAACACATTACTTTGCCCCTCCCCATTCAGTCTTCTGTGAACTGATGAATGATAATGTGGTTGGAAAGAAGGTGAGTTTTCTTGTCGGATCTACACAGATATGGAACCTCTATATTGCCATGGTTCGACTCTCCTACTAGTTTTTATTAAGTATGTTATCTCGGCGGTAGCGAGTGAGAAAATGAAGGGAGGGATGTTATTACAAGGAGAGAAATGGTGGGAAGATATTGACCACTCTGTTCTTTGCTCAGATGAGTAGCTCATGTTGATTGTGCTGCTTTGTAGTCAAGGTGCTGAGAAGTCTCCTTATTAGGACCCTTTCTGTGCACTCTGAATAGGTCTGCGATTTTAAATAGAATCGTGTCAGACTTGGCATGTTACTAAATATATACAGTGCAGAAATGTAAATTTGGGATGTGTCAAAATATACACTGAAAAAACTAATACTGCAAAAAAGGGAGGTTTAAAATCTTAACCACTTAGACACAGTTACCATTGAATGCATGGGAAAAGGGCAAATGGCCAAAGTTGAATCCGGGGAAATTATCTGCAGCCTGAATGTCAGGGTTTAAGTTTGTCTCCCACAGACTTTGGCCTTCATCACGGTGGTGGTGGAGCAAGTCAGGGCTGGGATTTCCGTTCTTTGACAACAATTAAAGGTTGTAAATTATGGTGGTTTGAAATTTGTTTCCTAATAAAATTTTACAAATAAAGGTTAAAAAATGTCTGTTTTGTAATTAAATAATTTACAAATATTATTTTACAAATATTAGCTCATTTAACAAAAAACAAAAACATCTTTCATGGCAACTGCAAAACCAACAGCCATCAGCTGTTCCTTCATTGTGTGGAATATAACATTCTTGCACTTGAATCTTCTGTGTGGGACAGAAGGGGCTTGGACCGACAGATACAAACAAGCACTGTGTATTGCTGTGTATTGTTGTTGTTGTGTTGCTGTAAAGCCCCTTGAGGCATATCTGTAATTTGTGATATTGGGCTATACAAATAAAATTGACTTGACTTTACTTGACTATTGCTGTGAGGGAAGCCAATTGAACCATGGCACCTCAATAGAATAGAAATTGATCACTTTCAAATGTTATCGAATTTCCCTCCGTGGCAGGCAATGCTGAGAGCATAGCAGGCCTATGTCTATGTATGGGAAAGATGATTATCTGCTGGGGTTTCCCAAACAATTAGTCTAGAGGGCATGTTGTGCTGTTGTACAGGTGCAAAAACAAATGTTCACAAACATGTGCATGGAGCCACACCAAAGGATGTACAGCACTTGCAAAAGATTACAGAGATGAATTGCGCACATCTTAAGAAAAAGTACCCATAAATTGAAATTAAGAGATGAGGTCAGACACACAAGTGCTAGTGACAAAACAGGCAAAAGAAAACTGCACTGTGAAAGGTCTATCTGCCTTGCATAAAAGCATGCAAAGTTTAATTTGTCTGTTGTGTGAGTGTGCTTGTGTGCGACTTCAAGCATTTCTCCACGAACATGCCTTTGATTCTAGAAAGGTCAACCCATAACTCAAGATTAAACCTGTAATCTATGTAAGAATGAGCGGGTGGTAGCAGAGTAGCCAACCATTGTCCAGTAGAAATGACGGACTTAGCCCTAAGCTTCATTCCTTTTTTATTGTTTTTGGGAGAGTATGTCTGGGAGGACGGCAATTTTCAACCACTGAGTCACTTCAAATGCCTAAAAATCCCTCCTCCAGTTCCAGATAAATATTTCATATGCATCATTATTTGTGTCCAGCAGACAAATTCAACAACACATCGATATGAACAAAGAAGGAGTCAGAACCTGCAGTGAAGAACCTGCGAAGTTACAGGGCAGTCAAAATGACCCCATGAAACACACAATGCAAGGTCATTTTGAATCTTTATTGTTTTGCTTTGAGATTCCCTTGAATAAACAATATGTACAAAAAACATCTATGATAATATCTCTAATTATATCTATAAGTTCTCTTTGTCACTTTGTGTCAAGATTAAACATGATTGACATGGACAATTGATTATTTTTGTTTCATCCTCTAAGCCAGACCCATTTGGCACTCAATAACTACAACAGGCTGACTTTCCAATGAGTTATTTTTCTGTTTTTACTGTGTCGGTAAAATTGTGAAATGAACTGCAAGTTTCACAGCTATAGAAAGGGGGAAATCACATTATTGGATATTTGGAAAATCTGAGGAGTTTGTAAGAATCAGCGGCTCACAGAAAACAGTACACTATGAGCGACAACGGCCGTACTATTGAAATTGCACTCCTTCATGCCCATTCTGACAGAATGGCCATGAATGAGTACACATGAAGCATCCTGACAGTGACAAAACACGGAAGTGGACTGCTATGTGACATCATAAGAAGAGTCTCATTTCTGGGTAAGAATGTAGGAAAAAAATGTAGAAAGCACGACTTAAAGTACCATAGCGGAGGTGTCTGCATCTCTCCCCAGCTACAGTGCCTCATTTCTGGTTATAAAAAAAAATGGCCTAAAGTATTCTCTTCTTCTTTGTGTTTACTGGCGGATCGCAAACCAAATAGGTGCATACCGTCACCTGCTGTATCGGAGAGTGTAGACACGCAAGTGTACTTGGGTACGGAACAACATTACTAATGTGAAAGCTGGGTGGCAGGGGAGTGGGGGGGGGGTCATACTCAGGCATGGTACGAAGCAATCGTATCTATTATGAAAATGCCCTTAAACCAGAAGAAGAGTACAGGGTGGACTTGGGTGGGGCCACACCTGGAATATGATTAGCCCCCCTACTGCCCCCTCCCTCCAAACTTTCTTTCTTGTTAATGTTTGGTATGCAGCTTTATTAGTGGAGGAACAAACTGTGAATGTGTAGCGTTGCAGATGGGAGTGGCTGTTGACATTTCATATGCCACTTTGTCTCAGAGATCACATTAACCACAGACCTGAAGCAAATGCTCACAGACAGCAAAGAATCAGCATGGCAATTTGAGAGACGGACGAGAGACTGATGTGATTTCCATCCATCCATTATCCAAGCCACTTATCCCAACTGGGGTCACGGGATGGTGGAGTCTTGGACAGGCTGCCAGTCCATCACAGGGCCGGTCGACACACACACACACACACACACACACACACACACACACACACACACACACACACACACACACACACACACACACACACACACCTAGGGGCAAATTAGTATGGCCGATTCACCTGACCTACATGTCTTTGGACTGTGGGAAGATACCGGAACACCCGGAGGAAACCCACGCAGAACATGCACACTCCACACAGAGGGCAACCTGGGATGACCCCCAAGGTTGGACAACCCCGGGGTTCGAACCCAGGACCTTCTTGCTGTGAGGCGACCGCACTAACCACTGCACCACCGTGCCGCTTTGTTATGTTTCCTCAGTGCAATATTGTAATGCACAGTATTCAGAATCGGATTTCTTATACATTTTTTTTGCATTCATGCAAGATTCATGAAAAAAAAAAAAGCATTCATATTATTTTATTGCATTCACGAATTAGGAGTGAAACTGATGGGATTTATAAGTTATAAATTTATCCATGATTTTGAGAGAGAATATTAGCTAACTTTTTCAGTGATTTCATGTTAAATGATGTAAATGGGCTATGGTTAACATTACAAGACTAAAAGTTTGTTAAAAAAAAAGAAGAAAAAAATAGCATAACCAAATAATGAGCAAGTGCCAACTAGATAGTAGCCAAGTGTCCACATTAAGACACATAAATTTGAAAACATCTTTTTTTCCCCCTTATCTGTTTTGGCCTTCCACCCACAGCCAAGGCAGCATTTTCAATGACCAAAAGTTAATCTTTTCAAAATCACTCATTAAAATGGATGAATCGGAAAACGGTGGTCTCGTGTTGTAGTTTGAACGGGGAAAATGCAGCTTTTGGAGAAGTTGACGTAAAGCTGCTGGCTCAAGTGGCCCGCACATTATATAACGTATTAGTATGTTCACACTAAGTGTGATCCTTTTGCTAGATCTATGTCTTATTTATTTATATCTATATAATAACTTAATAATTACGTTATGCTAACTAATTAATAACACTTTTCTCAACAAAACATTGCAAATTGCTTTACATGGATAGAGGGAAATATGCATAAAAACATAAAAATAAAAGATAAAAAGTGAGCCAATGATGCAAATTACAATTAAATAATAAAATTCATAAAACAGAATAAACAGATAAAGTTGAGTCAACACAATATTTTCAATTCAGATTTAAATGAACAGATGTGGATCGAGTTTGAAATTTATATGCAGGTATTTTGCACCAGCGGTAATACAGTGTAGTCGGGACCTCAAAATATTTTCCAGGTGTACAATTTGTTATTGAGTTGTTCCTATCTGTGTCTGTATGGTCCCTATAGGGTTATACTGAAACCTATATAATACCCAGTTCATATATTCTAGGTGAAAATTGATAAAACAAAAATTTCAGCAAATGTACCTTTCCTGTATGGAAATAATCATTTATCTTTTAAAGAGGTTCTTTTGCAAGAATTATAAAGTAAATTTTGTTCCCCGAAAAACAGCCCCCCCTCAATAAAAAAATAATAATCTGGAATTGCCTCTGGCTGATAGCCCTACTTTAACAATGACAACCTTTAACCACCTTTAACCTTTAACAAGCCCACTTTTAACCATGAAATAAAAGACATCTGGTGAAAAACAATTTGCCAGTTTACTGTTAGCACAAACTCTTTTAAAACACAGAATGAGAACATGTACAAATTCTTTTGTGACAACGATTTTCAGCAACTAAGAAATCACACTGAATAACAATTATGCTACTGTAATGCTTGTACATTTGTTTTCTGATAATGTCAGTGCTTTCACTACCCTTTGAGGAATATTAATAAGCTGTGTTCTTTTAACAAGCTGTGTTCCTTGCCAGTGAGTCATTACTTAACAACTTGCCCATCTCTCCCACTCACAAAGATATCGGAGCTTGTTTGGTTAGGCAGTGGTAAAGCTTCGAATCAAAGATAGGTTTTTGTTCAAACCAAGTTTTATGTTACAGGATCACATATGTACAAAACATCACAATGTTTGCTTCTAGAGCATAACCTTTAACTGATCTCTAAATAAGATGCACTGAGTATTTATTTACGTGCTGGGCTGAGTTTATTTGACAAACCAGGGTACTGGGATCACATGTCACTGCTTCTGGCTGATTAGTGCTGTGAAAGTAATTTAGAGGGGTTTGAATCGCTGCAGAAATGGAGTAGCTGGTTGGAGCAGCAGTTTCGAAATGGAGGCACTTTGAATTGTCCATCATGTTGCTTACCTTGTGGCTGGCAGTCATACCAACATGTACCCTAGCTCTGCTGCATGACAGAAGCTAAGCAGGTGTGGGCTTGGCTACTACTTGGATGGAAGACCTGCTGGGAAAATGAGAATGCTGCCGGAAGTGGTGTTGGTGAGCCAGTAGCGAGCAGTATTCCCTTTGGTCCTAATAAAAAAAAAAAAACAACAAAAAAATCCCAGTGCAGTGACGGGGACATTGTGCTGTAGGAGATGCTGTCCTGACTCACAGTGGTCATTAAAAATCCCATAGCACTTATCGTAAAGAGTAGGGGGTTCCTCAGTGTCCTGGCAAAATTCCCAACCTGGCTCTCTCCATCTGGCCACCTCATCATCCCCCTGTGTAATTGGCTCAATGATTCCTCCCTCTCCACCTCAATCTGATGTGCGGTGAGGGTTCTGGTGCAAAATGGCTGCCGTGCATCACCCAGATGGATGCTATACATTGGTGGTGGTTGAGGTGAGTTTCCCCCCTTCACTGTGAAGCGCTTTGGGTGTCAAGATAAAGCGCTATATAAATGTAATCCATTATTATTTTACTTTCCAGTCACCAGCACTGTTGTGTCAGCTCCTTTCCCACTGCTTAACAAAAAAACAAAACAAAACACGGGGTTGTGTGTTTTATCCAGTGTAGTATCTGTTGGTAATTGTCCTCTAACAAGCTTGGTTTGCCATATCTGCTTCTGTGTCAAAACAACTTTGGTGTGGGCTTTAACCCCATAAAGCCCACACCCCTTTTTTTGTTGCTTGAAAATTAGGCCACGATTAGTACTACCTAACATATTTCTGGAAAACATTTTTTAAATTCGTCATTCCAATCGTTCTGGTGGCCGAGCGGAATAAACCGCCGTTCTTGCAACCCGCTCGTCATGTGGCTGGGAAGTTCGTATCCCAGACTCGCCGTAACCGGTCACGGCCAGAGCGTCCACGGGGTAAGGCATTCATTAGGCCACCCTTACACGAGGGATAGAGGGTGTAGATCGGTGTAGTGTTCGGGGACTCGTCGTTCTCCAGCGACCCCTCTGGCCCACCCGGGCGCCTGCAGCCAAGCAACTGAAAGCATTCTCCCTACGCCTCCTTCGCGGCCTGAAGGTGATGTAATCCATGCGAGGCTTCAGCGTGTAAAATAGCGAGAGCAGCCGACACGAGTTTGAAGGAAGCTGGTGTTACGACTATCTCCTTCCTGTGGAAACGTGAGCCAGGAGAGTTATTCGACAAGAGTTCCGGCCGTATGCCATTTGGTTAATCGGTTGGGATAAGGGGAAAAACTAGATTTTTTTTTTTAAATTCGTCATTCCTGCATGGTGGCCCAGTGGTTAGCGCTGTCGCCTCACAGCAGGAAGACCCTAGGTTCGATACCTGGGGTTGTTGAACCTCATCCCAGGTTGTCCTCTGTGTGGAATTTGCATGTTCTCTCCGTGTCTGTGGTGGGTTTTCTCTGGGTGCTCCGGTTTCCCCCACCATCAAAAAAGACATGCATGTTAGGGTTAATACTCCTGTCTGTGCCCCTGATTGAGGCATGGCAAGACGAACTGGAGTTGATCCCCGGGTGCTGCACAGCGGCTGCCCACTGCTCCTAGTTACACAGCTAGGATGGGTTAAATGCAGAGAAAGAATTTCCCCACAGGGATTAATAAAGTAGTAAATAAAAAATCCCATAAGTATTTATGAAAATGTGGTAAAAATGTCACGGACTTTGAGCGATGCAAACTGGGAATCTTTAGTATTACAATTTTAAGGCCACAAAACATGAAAAGAATGTTCACTGTAGTCTTAATAACACTTTTTTGTTTTAGAAATGTTCAGAACATGTTCAAACATTGATAACTGCCATGTGAACATTGAAATCTACATAAACTGCAAGAAAAACTGTTAAATTTGTGAACACTTATATAAAATGCATTATGAAGAACCCCTTGTGTGTGTGTGTGTGTGTGTGTGTGTGTGTGTGTGTGTGTGTGTGTGTGTGTGTGTGTGTGTGTGTGTGTGTGTGTGTGTGTGTGTGTGTGTGTGTGAGTGAGATCAAGTTTAGGACATTTTAGGGCCTTGGTTGAGAGCACGGGCAGCGACCCAGAGGTTGAGAAACACTTTCTCTATAAGCACAGTGGTAAGCCTTGCAACATTTGCTCCCCTTGGTGAAACAGGTACCCTTTTTCCACTACCATGCTGAGGCTGTAATGAAGCCACTGCATGCCACGCTATGCCAGCAAGGTGTCATGTACACAGTTATGGTTTGTGTTTTTTTTATTAGCGGTGGCACTGAAATCAAGACTTAAGAAGTCCCACAGAAAAACTACAATTATCACAACAAATTATGCCATGCAATGGCATCCATCTATGTAATGTCCATATGATGTGTCAGTATGAACTGGCATTTTAGTATGCGCTGTGGGCATCGGTGGAACGCCATAAGATAACAACTCTGTATCAGGCTGTATCAGGCATCACTGGATGTGATGTGAATATGAAACCAATCATTGAATACTGACGTCATTACACCCCCCCCCTCCACCAGCATGATCTGGCTGGCGTTGAGCAAGGTCAATAAATGGTGCCGAAAATCCAGAAATGAGCACAATTTGAAACCACTGCCATGCGCTAAAGGAAATGCCATTGGGGATGGTTCCTTTCTGTGCTCAGAACCATTTGGCCTTGCTGTGGGGAAAGCACCAAATGTCTCCTACTGAGCGGTTCAATTGCAGTTCAAATTAAATAGCATACCAACAACTCAGAGTAAAGTTTTGTTTAACTCATGGCTCCTTTGGTCGGCACATGAACGAATAAAAAGGAAAACACGGTGAGTCTAATTGAGAATATTATTCACAGTCTCTTCTGTTGACACCTGCTTCGTCCGCTCTCCGTCGCTAACGTATCCCAATGAGGGAAGTTTCATCTGCCAAAGGGATGACAGCTTCAAAGCCGATTAAATCACTTTGAGGCCTGCATTTGTTTCTCCAAATAAATCTATAGAACACGCAATGTGCCTGTCTCCCCTGCAGCGCAGCTCACACAGGCATGCTTAAATAAAACCAAACAAAATAAAATAGGCTACAATCACCTGATGACTCGTTGCACTTACTATGCCCCCTCTTCGTCAGGTGTCTGGATGCCATTTTGGGCACAGCTATTTCAACGAGGATTCAAAAAGTGTTATATGGCAACATTTTTAGTTTTTAATGTATTTTCACTCAAGGCAGCTTACCCTTTATGTCCAATGTGACTTTTTTAACACAGCACATTTATGAATGTTATAACACCGCAATGGTAATATGCTGTATCCAGAAATTTTACATGAGATGCTACTGAAATTTTATCTGTGTTTTGCATGCATTAAATTTCAGAAACTAGTCTTATAATAAATAGGAAAAAAGCCACCATTTAATGGAAGTAACTATTCACCGAGCTGTCACTTTTTGCGCTTACTTAAAATTTCAATATGATCGGCACTAATGAATAAAGTTGGAACATCATTGATAACATACAGACATTTTACTGGGGGTTTAAAAATGGTGTGATGTATGTGTATGTCACATTGGCTGTTAAAGGGTTAAACTTGCTGAATGGCTCAGTTTGATTGAACACTGCAATTATAACAGTAACCATGGTACTTTAAGCAAATGGCAACCTTACCATACAAAATTGCATGACCCATACATAAGGTGTAAAATAATTGGAACAGCTATGCATTCAGATTATCTACAGAGAGGCATTTTTAAGTTTCTCAGAGCAATTAAACAATTAATAACTTCGGGCTATGACATAAAAGGTTCTGACTGCATCTTGCTAAATGTCATTTTACAGGCTTAACCTAAATGCTGAAATATCAGAGGTTCATGTCTAAACAGTTTTCAGTTTTGTTATTTTTTCATTCAATCGTGTTCTTGTGCCTCCAGTGATTTAACAATTGTTTTTGGTTTTTACTGAAAGGTTGTTAGTCTGTGCACTAGATATTTGAAGAGAGTACTGCAGTACCAGCTCCCTGGTGAAAGGTCAAGTCCATCTTACAAATATTCTCAGTAATTCTGATGGCATAATATTCCTCATGTTTGAAATTATGCCTTAGTGCTTCAGTTTCTATTTTTGTCTAAGCTCTATCTTGGGAATTATTCTGTGCTTTATAAAAGTTTGGACAAAAAGACATGACATCCTTTTCTGGGGGGGGGGGTTCCCCCCTTTTTCTCCCCAATTGTATCTGGCCAATTATCCCACTCTTCCGAGCCATCCGATCTCTGCTCCAACCCCTCTGCCGATCCGGGGAGGGCTGCAGACTACCACATGCCTCCTCTGATACAAGTGGAGTCGCCAGCCGCTTCTTTTCACCAGACAGTGAGGAGTTTTGCCAGGGGGACGTGGCACGTGGGAGGATCACGAAATTCCCCCCAGTTCCCCTTCCTCCTGAACAGGCACCCTGACCGACCAGAGGAGGCACTAGTGCAGCTACCAGGACACATACCCACATCCGGCTTCCCACCCGCAGACACAGCCAATTGTGTCTGTAGGGATGCCTGACCAAGCCGGAGGTAACACGGGGATTCAAACTGGCGATCCCCGTGTTGGTATAGACAGGAATAGATCGCCACGCCACCCAAATGCCCCAATTCTTAGTAATTTTGATGGCACAATGTTCCCCGTGTTTGAAATTATGCCTTAATGCTTCACTTTCCACTTTTCTATAAGCACTCCCTTCGGAATTGTTCTGTGCTTTATAAAGGTTTGGACAAAAAGACATGACATCCTTTTTTTGACTAAAAGATGCTACAAACTTTTTAAAGTTGTTTAAAGTTTACAAGAACCTATATTTTTATGCAGAACCCCAGTCAAAAAACCTAATTTAGCCACATGGTGAGATGATGAACAGAAAGGTCAAAATAAAAATATGTGTGGATATCTGTGATATTAGCACTTCTTTTTATTGATTTATAAATCCCTGGTTCAGCATCTCAATTCCAACCCCATAAAATAAGAAATAACAAATGTTTGCTAACACTAATACAACACCAAATAAAAAGAGTGATGTGGGCACTTGGTTTGTTCTGTTATCCTTTCCATCATAATAACAAAAAACAAAATCACATGTATAGCTACTGAATATACTCCACTGTGTTTTTGGTAACTTTATTACATGTGACTGTAAATTACCACTGTGACTAAAAACTGTGTGGTTAAATTTCAATTCAAATGAATTTAAAATGAATAAAAGTCTAAACATAAGATTAAGTCAAATTCAGTCCAAATTCAAAAGACTGTTAAAAGTCTAAATGAACTAAGAACTAAAGTGAATTTAACTCTGAATTTAAACGGTCTGGCACATAGTGGCACCACATGGGTTGTAAAATTGTCTTTACAAATTGAAAATGAACAGCACTTAATTAGGAAAATGTGTGATACTTTGATTGATCCATCCATCCATTAGCTGAACCACTTATCCTGCTCTCAGGGTCGCGGGGATGCTGGAGCCTATTCCAGCAGTCATTGGGCGGCAGTCGGGGAGACACCCTGGACAGGCCACCAGGCCATCACAGGGCCGAGAGACACACACACACACACACACACACACACACACACACACACACACACACACACACACACACACACACACAAGCATTCACACCTAGGGACAATTTAGTATGGCCAACTCACCTGACTTACATGTCTGTGGACTGTGGGAGGAAACCGGAGCCCTCGGAGGAAACCCATGCAGACACGGGGAGAACATGCAAACTCCACACAGAGGACGACCAAGGATGACCCAACAAGGTTTGACTACCCGGGGCTTGAACCCAAGACCTTCTTGCTGTGAGGTGACCGCGCTAACCACTGTGCCGCCACTTTGATTGATCCTAATACAAAAAATTTGTATCATTTTGATTGATCCTAATACAAAAAATTTGTATCATTTTGATTGATCCTAATACAAAAATGTGTCTTTTTCACTTGCCAAGCATGTAGCTAGAGTGGAGCCAGAGTGCACAGTCAGTGACACAACAGCTGTTAAGGATCATGTGTCTGGCTCAATGACACTTCACTATCATGGTGACTCGAAGAATTCAGCCCAGGTCCTTGGATTGTAGGGTTGTCTCTGTACCCAACACACCACCCTCATGTGCACAACATGTTGCTATGGACAAAATATCAGTTTAAGGATAAGTTTCTTTGTGTAAGGTATGATTTGAATTACCCTTCATTCATGCTTCATTTGGTATCCTAATGAAGCTAAGAATATCATAATGGCTGCAGCTTGGAAAACTTATTGGTTGGGTTTCATCCAAATTTCCCATCTTTCTAGAGGCATTCAACACTCTTCCTTGGGTGGGGTTGGACATCGAGATCCAGTTCCAAGTTAGACCAGTTACAAAATGCCGATTCCAATGGAATCATTAAGACATTTCAATTTCTATGCTGCTTAACGGTTCCTAGACAAATTTCACTCGCGCTAGTTTCAGTACCTGGACCTAGCTATCCGTCTGCGCGGCTGCCTCTATAGTCATACGAGTTGAATGCATGCATGTCTTCCCGTCTCCTAAACTACACAGTGGTGCCCTTTCTCAACTGGACGATGCTGTGCAAAGCGATGCGTTTTCTTTTTGTTTTGTGGGAAGATCAATAACAGTAGCGAGCACACGAGTCTGGGTGGAGCCGTGTGCCATCATGGACAGCGCCAAGCGCTCAAAAGTGTGGCTTCATTTTGTTTGAAAAAAATGATGGGTCAGCACAGTGCAAAACCTGCACCAAACCTATTTTGTACAAAAGAGGATGCACTACTAATATGACAAAACACCAATCTCGGAACCATTTAACTCTAGGGCCAATGGCCAATATTTTGGGGCTTCCGGTGTAGCTGCTGGCTGCTCGCTATCATTTCCTATAAAGACTTCCTCTTCTGTGTGTCCATCATTTTACCGTCGGATTAGCAACTCGAGACGCGAGAATGGAGTTGGAGTTAAGTGACGTCTACGACTGAATTGAGTCACAAGTAGTCGGACAATACACAAACATCGACATTTTTCTAGGTGTTTTAGGTCCAAACTACATTTCGGCCAATGCATTCCGTCTCTTTCGCTCCCAACGGACCAACATCCAACCAAAGCATCTTCCTTTAGAAATCGCCGCCTACTCAAACGTGATTGGTCAATACTACTCGGACTAAAACAGAAACGGAAACCGGAACGCCAGCATGGTATACAAATCAACAATTGCACCGTTTGGCGTGTTCACCGGTCTCCCTCATATGCCTCATCCTCCTCAGTCAACCCTAGGCACCTCGTCGCAATCGGGGAAAGTTAAAAATTAAATAACGTTTGTTTTATTCTTAACAGCAAACTAGCTACACTTGATCGAATTGCTAAAAACTGTATTTTTTTGTAGATGAACGTTCGCACATATATGTTCCTACTCCTCTCTCGTCAACACCCAAATGGGCTGCAGCTCCCTAAACTGTTAATTAATTGTTTTTTAGACTGATTCAGTGTTACAGTTACAGTAAAGTGAATGAAAAAAGAATGAACGGATTATTATAGAATCGTATCATTTAATAACAGCAACCAAATTAAACTGTATAAAATTAATTTACTGGTTCCATAAAATGTATGAATTCAATTGTGAATATGGATGAATACTTGTGTAAATGGTTTAAAAAAATTCTGTGAAATAAGCATTTGACCTGTTTTGACCTCGCCCCTCAAAGAATCGAAATTGAGACTCGTTAAGAAGTGGAATCGATAAATAGAATCGGAATACAATCCAAATGATACCCAACCCTACTTAATGTGAGAATTGCTCGAGGTCTACAATTTTCCAGAAAATGTATGACTAGCTCCAACTCTTACAACAAGTCTCGAATTTACCACCATGAAAATGTCATCTCACCAGCACCAAATGAACCAGCATAAGAAAGTTTTGTAATAGGTCAGCCAAATCATGCCTTCAAATACTGACTGTCTTTTTGTCATTGTTTGGGGATGTAGAAGAATGAGGGAAAGAAAAACAAGATATGTGGGTGCTTCGCAATTGCCAGGCATTATTTTTTTCTCTCTCCAAGATTCTTATTTAGACTAGGATGAGCACACAGCACAATTATTACACGAGAAAATATAATTACAGTTTTTCTCAGTTGCTTAAATCCAATTCCTGAAAAGTATATTACAGTATTCAAAACAGTGTTTATGAACTCCTGTAAGGTTAAAGCAAATACTGTAAAGATACTTTAAATTCGACTTAACATCTCACTGGTAATCCAGTCTCTCCTTTGTTTGGCCACAACATTTTATCCACATCAGTGTCATTGTACTGATTGCTTTTAGTATTTAGCGTGTAACAATTTGCGCAATGAACATAGTATGTATATCTGTATTTGAGAGTGATAACATTCAATTGAAAAAAATATCGATTTTGAAGCAATAGCAAAACCTACTTCAGTGATCTTTGTGTCAATGACATTTGTGTTTACAGGGTTGTGAATTCTGCTTTAAATTTGCATTTTGTGTTAAAGCAATCAGAAATTAGATAGCATTATGGGCAAATGAGCTAATAGCCTGAGTATTAACTCACTGTTTTGAGAGTGTAGCTAGTAATTTCAGGATTGCTGTTTAGCAACGGAGAAAAACTGTAAATAAACATAGACAACCAGCGAGACAAAATAAGCTCAAGTTCAAGGCCTGATTTAAGTACTACAGTCCCTCTTGTCAAGTTTATTTGTATAGCCCTATAACACATTTACGGACCCTGAAGGCTTCATGTTGACGTCACATTCACATTACATTCTCTGAAACAAAACCTAACCCTCAATTTAGCTGAGGATTAACTCCACAGAAAAACCTTTTTCAGGGAAAAATGTGAGAAACCTTAGCAAGGGGCACAAGAAGAGGGCATCCTCTTCCAGGATGGATAGACATGTAATAAGGGCCAAGTGGGCAGAGTAGACAAGCAGTAACAGAATTACAAATGAACACTCATGAAGAGATTCAATGATTACAAACTAAAAACTTCTTGATACAATCAAAACTCTATTTTGATTAAGATAAAATTAAAATGAATTAGCACAGAAAATAAGACCCTTTTGTAAGGGCTGTTTTTATATTTATGTATCCATATCCCTTTAAAATGTTCAAAATACATTACTAAAAAATTATGCTATTTACAACAGCCTATCCCAATCTGATGACACTTCAGCAAACCCAAGACACATGAGAGCAGTAGAGATGGGGTATATTTAGCTATGTAATGTACACTGGTCACCAGAGAGGAAGATCTTGCTGATGAAAATGTAAACAAATCCTTGTCTAGCTCACACTACCATATTCTCCTGACAGGCTCCCTTGTTTGGAATATGATGGTGCTTATGATGGCAATGTTCCCTTCAGAAAGCCCTTACTGTTTAACCTTCTTTCAGAAGTTAATGTGGTCTGAAAGCCGAGTGTGTATGTGTTGGTAGCATTTACATATAGGGGTGTGGACATTGTTCTACAAGAAAATATTGGCACAATGCCAAATTGGGTGAGAAGATTTCTTGGCATACAGAACAGCAGTTCAGGCTTTTCAAACTAGTTTACTCTGCTTTGACAGAACCCCTTGCTCAAACAAGGGAAAAGGGGCTATGTGTCCATCTTCTTCTTCTTCCGGCTTGTTCCCTGTTTCTCAGGGGTTGCCACAGTGGATTTTTGCCCTCCATAGCTTTCTGTCTGATGCTTTCCTCTCCCACAGTCCAACCCTCCTCATGCGCTCCTCTATCTGGTCTCTCCATCTTTTCCTTGGCATTTCTCTTTTTCTTTTGCCAGGTATTTCCAGGTCTAATACCTTCTTTCTTACATAGTCTATGCCTCCTCTTTGTACAAGTCCAAACCATCTCAGTCTTCTCTCTCTCTACTTCTCATCCATCCCTCTGATCTTGAACAGAGCTCTCACTTCTTCATTTCTCTTCCAGTCTTTTCTAGTCACTCCCAAGGACGAACACAGCATGTTCATCTCTGCTACCTGTAATGTAGATTCTAGCCTCTCTGTTGTTGTCACTGCTTCCATACCATAGAGCATGGCAGGCCTAACCACTGATTTTTATACTTTGCCCTTTACCCTCAATGGCATTCTTTTGTCACAAAGTACTCCAGCTACCTTTATCCATGAATTCCACCCAGATTGTGTCCTCTTCTTGACTTCCTATCTGGAAGTCAAGTCTGTCCATGACTGTCCATCAAATGAGAATAAGGATCCAGTCAATGGGTGCTATGTATACCACTAAGATGACAAAAGACATTCTCTACAACTTCTGGAAATAAACCTTGATCTCTCTTTTTCTGCCTCTGATGCTGCAGAAATACCCAAGGTTATATATGACAGGTCCATCAAATCGATCAGAATGTAAACATACAGCTGTGGAACATGGTGCCCTATGTTTGGACTGTGCAGGATCTCCTTGTTACCATCTTGACAGAAAACATGCTGTTATAAAGCTTTAACGTAAAGAGGGTAGGTTTGAAAGATCAGCAGAGCACATCTAATTATGATGTTAAAGGGATATTTTGACAGTTCTTATGTGGCTGTCCAATCAGTGTTGATGGCAAATGTAGTCAATCTAAGCAATAAATTCCTCAGTGCATGCTATATTGACTGAGAAATCTGAGATCTCCTGGTTGCGGAGCCATGCCAGCAGTGCCTAGATACACCAGGATGCATTGCGCACAAGTTTCTTACACCCAAACCCCACATCCTCCCAACCCCCCCCCCCCCAGCTTCTGGAGTTGTGCGTTTCTTGTGGCTCTGTGTACAAAGAATGGCATTTTAAAATCTTCACTTTTCGATCAGAAAACTGAACAATGACATAAATTGAATTGGATTAATTTTATTGACATAACACGTGCCTTCTCATTGTATCATGCCTAGATGCAACAACTACAGAAAGAAGAAAGAGGAGGGAGTAAGCATAAGATACCACCGATTATCAACAGTTGTTGAACAGTGCAAAGAATGGCCCCGAGTGATAAAAAACCCCAAATATGACTAGAATGCGTCAACATCAGTACTGGGATATCTTCGGGTATGATCTTTACATTTTGCAGCAGATGACTACAACACAGAGACAAATATTTAGACTGTGCAATACTCTGGTGCATATTTACACTGTATTAATTAGTACTGCATTCATATTCTGCACATATTCTTATATATCACACAAAGCTGAATCAGTTCATCTGGACACAACATTTATTGAGAAACGTTTAATCACTCATCTAAGTGACCTCTTCAGTCCTAACTGACTGCAGGTCTCCCCACCCTTATAAACAACACAGTGGCATAACAACCGAAACCAACGATCAGTTTCACATGCAAATTGCTGTGACTTTTCAATGGCAATGTGTACTATTCATAGAGGATTTGGGAATGGCTGCAATCACAGCATTTTAAGATGGCAACAGATGTACTCTTAGCCCCCCCGGTTCAGTGATGGTTGTTCCCTCTTCACATAGATGGCCTCTTTGACTCCTCGTTCAAACCAGCATTCCTCCACATCAAGGATGTGCACATCCTCATCCTTGAAAGAGTGGCCACTGGCCTGTAGATAGGTGTAGACTGCAGAGTCCTGGCCTGACGCATTAGCTCTCCTGTGTTGTGCCATCCACTTGGCCAGCATCTGTTTAGTTTCCCCAATGTATAATTCACAGCAATCCTCCTGTTACTTAACAGCGTACACTATATTGCTGTTTGTGCCGGGGGACCAGGTGTCATCAACCTGTCTGTACACGGACAAACATGTCCGTGGCAAGACTTGTCTGTTATTTTTTTTCCCCCATGATAATATAAATTGTCAATATTTAGACAAGAAAATTATTGCAATCTAATGTTTGCTGAGACTAATAAGTTAGTTTGGCCACAGTACAACAGTAACCTAGGTTACATCATGTTAACATTCAGAATGACATGCACATTAACATGTAAAACTCATGCAATTGCACGCATTCTTCCACTGTGAGTCAGGTCGCTAACTAGATAGCTAGCTAGTGTTAC
This sequence comes from Lampris incognitus, assembly GCF_029633865.1. Classification (NCBI taxonomy): domain Eukaryota; kingdom Metazoa; phylum Chordata; class Actinopteri; order Lampriformes; family Lampridae; genus Lampris; species Lampris incognitus. The sequence goes on from NC_079215.1 coordinate 31,343,474, forward strand.
AGCCCCTGAAAATGACCAAATGCGCTTTTAATCCTTCGTGGGAGAAAGACGTTTTTTTGGGGGGTTGGGGGGGGTTTAAGAGATGATAGGTTGATGGAGTGTATGAGGTGTAGTCAGACAATGAAACAGCTAAAGTCAACGGCAGCGAGGGACCACAGTGAGAAATGGTGCAAGAAACGTACAAAAATGGTGTCTTCTGTTGAAAAGAAGCGGTTTGCTAGCAAGGCAAAAGAGGGCAGGACGGGGCAAGTTAAGCTGATGACTAAGCTTTGTCAGTCAAGAGAAAGTTGAACTGGAAAATGACCTCACTTTAGCTTTTAGACTTGGTAAAACAAAACTGCCATTTACAGCGGGTGACACTTTCAAAGAAATTGCAAAAAAGGTTGACCTGAAATCGTCTGCGTTCAGCAGGCTCCACTGCAGTGCTAGAACTGTAGCCAGAAACACAGAAAAAATACAGGAGAAGTTGGCAGCTGCCAGTCTAACTAGCGTAGGGGAAGCTCCTTTCGTGCATGTAATGTGCAATGAAAGCACCGACTGTACTGATAAGACCCAGTTATTGATTTTCCAAAGATTTGTGGATATCAAGGCCAAAGAAATTAAGACTGAGTTTTTGAGCCTACTCGAAATCACAGAGAAATGTAGTGTTGACAACATTTCTAAGGACATCATTGACCATTTTGATCGTGAGAACTATCCAGCCAAAAAGCTAGTCGGTTTTATATCAGATGGTGCCGCTATGATGCTCGGACATAACCAGCAGGGAGAGGGCAATGTCGCAGCTAAGTTAAAGCAGCAATTTGGAGAGTTGTTTGTGCAGCATTGCATGACACACAGACAGGCGCTAATGTCTAGAGATGCAGAAAAAGAAACACCAGTCTTTGTAGAGGACACTATAAAAGCTACATTGTCACATTTTAGTGGCCCAGTGAGAAAGATGGAGTTCTGCCGCATCTGTGCTTTAAATGAGTAAGAATACAGCCACCTAGTCACTTACAAAAAAAATTCGGAGGCTGAGCCTTGCAGCCTGTGTAGAGCACTTTGTGGACCTTCGAGCCAGCCTTGTACAATATTTTGAGAGCACTGCAAATGGAAGTGAGGGTTCTGTTCGCTATCGAGAAAGTTGCGGTACATTGGGTGACATGCTGCAGAATCCCAAATTAATTATGTACTTACTGTTTCTTAACTGGATTTTGCCACTGCTGGCTAGAATGAACGAGGCACTACAGGAGAACGTGAGTTTGTGCTCTGCCTATAATAACATCCAGAAATACATGCATGTAATTCTGAACCCATTCCTGTTTAACAGAAACGATGACACCTAATTTATTGATCTGAGAGACTTGAAAATTCCAAACACGTGTTTGAACGAATTCATTGACGAATGTAAATGTGAACCCCATCTCTCAGATTCAGAGATACTGAACTTCAACATCACGTTAGTCAACTATGCAAAGAGGCTACAAAGTGCTTCCGGACAAGATTCCCAGAAAGAGAATTGGTCAAACAAATGCTCTTTCTTGATCACCTGAACCAAGAGACAGCGATATGGCAAACATCATGCAGAGGTTCGCAAAACATGTGTCTGTTCCCGAACTGCAGTCACAGAACCTCGTCTTTTGTGAAGATGATGGCATAAAGACATTATTCATGTCTGACCAATGCAACAATGACATTGTAAATTCTGGTGCCACCTGTTTGAGAACAGCAAGGAGTACAATGAACTGAGCAAACCTGCAATACACCTGCTCACATTAAGTCCAGACACCTGCAGCTGTGAGTGAGGTTTCAGTCATATGAATGCTATTAAATCTCAAACACAAAATAGACTTGGAGTATGCCGCATTGATGCCTATCTTAGGCTTGCCACCTGCCCATACACAATGGCTGACTTTCCAGTCTCCAAGTTTTCATAACAAGGTAGGGCACTCTTTTTTAATGTTAGAAATACTATCATTTTAAAATCATGTAGCTTATTAAAGTATGTACTATGGCACATTGCAAGGTCTATCATGCAATTATGTATTTCTGGTAATATTTGACCACTTCAAATTTTGTATGTCCATGGTAAAAATCGCATTTTGACCAAAAAGTCCATCACAAGCCGACACGGTGATGACCCCTGTGGGGGACCTGATCCTTGGGGTGGACCAATTTCTGGCACATGTTTTGGGGTTTGAAAGCAAATGAGACACAGTACTTGGAAAATACGAGTCTCAATTTTTCCGAAACTCCTGTCATACATGGAAACACCGCTTGTTTATGCTTAGGCAGCTGTTGTCCTTCTCCTCTCTTCGATTGGCTGGTGCACCGTTTGGGCATCTTCTTGGCTTTAACAAATGCCCAGTTAGGATAACCACACTTAACCAGGACATGTTTAATGTGGGATTTCTCTCCTTCCCTGGCCGCTGTGCCGGTGGGGACGTTGTCAGCTCATTGGTACAGCATCCTGATGACTCCTAGTTTGTGTTCCAGTGGATGATGAGAGTCAAACCTTAAGTACTGATCAGTATGTGTTGGTTAACGGTAAACATCAACAATCAAATGTCCCCCATCACCAATTGCAATTTCACAGTCTAAAATGGCTAGCCTGTCATTTTTCACATCCTCTTTGGTGAACTTGATGTGGTTGTCCACAGAGTTAATGTCGTTGGTGAAATGTGGTGCATCCTAAAATTTAATTTTAACCCAGGTGTTGTCCACAAATCTGAACCAATGGCTAGGTGGTGTCCCGGGATAGGACATCAGAGCCCTCTTTTCCAGTTCCTCCATATACAAGTTGGCCACTACTGGTGAGACTGGTGATCCCATAGCACAACCATGCCTCTGCCTATAGTACTGCCCTCTGTATGTGAAGTATGTGGACTGAAGATACAGCTTCAGGAGCAGACACACTTGGTTAGTTTTAAGGGTGGTCTTATTGCTAAGGTGGGGTCGTTTTGTAATTGCATAAAGACCACCTCCATTGCTTCATCCACAGGATGATAAAGCAGGATGATGCACGTAAAGAGAGAGATTTAACTTCATAAGAGACTATTGTTTCATCTCCCTCCATAATAATGTGGCATAATCATAATAACCTAGGTGCAGCTTCTCCTGGGTATAATCTGTGGTACAAAATTCTGTCAATAGCATTGTCCTGTTCTAACAGCTTCAGACAATCCATCACATTTTTCTTGTACCCACTGCATGGATCTCTCTTGAAGACACAGCTTCGGGAGCAGACACACTTGGTCAGTGTTAAGGGTGGTCCTATTGCTAAGGTGGGGTCATTTTGTAATTTCATACAAACCACCTTTACTGCTTCATCAACAGAAATAGGAATGCACATGAAGAGAGACTTAACTTCATAAGAGACCATTGTTCCATCTCCCTCCATAATGATGTCCCTCACCTTATCCACAAAATCCATAGTGTTCATTACTGCCTACCAACGGGTTAAGAGCAGATGACAGAAACTTAAAGATGTTACAGGTCACTGAGTTAATCAAACAAACAATAGACAATAATGGCACATCCTGTTTATTTATCTTAGGTAAACCATACAGACTAGGTGCAGCTTCCCCTGGGTATAATCTATGGTACAAAATTTTGCCAATAGCATCGTCCTGGTCTAACAGCTTCAGACAATCTACCACATTTTTCTTGTAACCACTGCCTGGATCTCGTTTCAGGGGCTGATAAGTATTCATGTCGCTAAGTAACATCATAACTTTCTCATGATAATCTGTCTGGTTTAATACAATAGTGCATCTGCTTTTGTCTGCTGGAAGGATGATGATGTTATTGTCCTTACTAAGAGTCGTGAGAGCATTCCTCTCATCTCTACTGATGTTGGATGGCAGCGCCTTCGTATTGCTGAGGCAGGCTGAAACTTTTGTCTGCAGTTGCTCCACTTCCGCGATATTGTTTTTACGGATCACCGATTCCGTGGCTGTGATCAGTTCCGCTAGCAAGATTTGCCTCGGCGTGACAGCAAAATTCAGCCCTTTAGCAAGGATGTCTTTCTCTGCTTGGGTGAGTTGTCTGTTGGACAGATTCTTCCCCCACTTGTCCACATGTCGGCCTGTGTCTGACATCCGTCTCTCTGTCTGTTGATGTCTCTGGTGTGAACGAATCAGGTTGAACTTATTTTGCTGCCTGGTTTTCGACTTTTGTGTTGCGCTAGATGAGCCTTATCCGTGAACTCAATCACACGTTGGAAAGTGGTCTCATCTAGATGGGACTGGAGTCTGTTAGGTACGAGGTGGATGGATGTTGGATATGATAGTAAGAGCTAAAGATATTTTTACATATTTCCTATTTATAGCTATATCTATATATATATATATACATACATACACACATATATATTTATATATACAGATACAGGAAAAAAGTTTTAATACATTGCAGTACAGGCCTGTTTATCTGTATTGATATTCTGCTCCTCATTAGTTGAGCACTTATAACAACACCATTGGCGGTTTCAGAAAACCCCCCCGATATATATATATATATATATAAAACTTGACTAACTGGATTATATATAGTTTTATATATATATATATATATATATATAGTTATATATAGTTATATATTGTAATATTATGCACACGTTTTTAATATTTATTTTTCTTATAATGTCACTTGTGCTTACAAATATTTTCTCTTCTAGAATGTGAGCAACTGTAACTTGACCCAATTTCTGAGTATTTCTGATTCTGATTATGTTGATTGTTTTCTTAGCCATGCAAAACCTGGAATAGTCATGCATGTCATTCAAAATATCTTTTCAGGCAGTCATGCAAGGCTGCAGATAGACAGATCTAGTTACCTTTATAATAATACAACTTGGCCATAGAGAGAATGCTGGAATTAACTGAAACTTTGTTTTTCAAAAATACGATAAACATTTTGTGTAATACAATGACATTTTTTCTTTTTTTGGTCTTTATAATTTTTTTTTACTAAATGCCAAAATTTAAAAAAAGTGCAAAACAGGTTCTGTTCAATTGTCTTGTTCCCATAACAGGGTGAAATGTGTTTTTAGAGCACTTATTCCATCCCACTTAGAAAACGCACCCCAAAGGCAACAGCTTTGCCATACTACCACAAATGATTTATTTTTAACCATATATCACCCTCTCCCACAAAAAAAACCTTCTTTGCCCTGTTTTGGAAGAAAATGTAATGCATCTTGCCTCTGAAGTAAAATGTGCATGACCCCTGCATAAGCCAGCAGGTATGATTTTGCATGCATCAGCCAACTTTGACAGTCATTAGTGTTAATATAAACAATTCAAGTTATTTATATATATACATACATACTACATACATACATATATCTTTTTTTTAGGGATTGTGTTCAATCACATTGGCAGCTGATGAGTGTGTGATGAACGAAACAAGCTTGTACTGAAACGTATTGAAGTTTTTTCCTACACCTAATCTACATCTAAATCTAATCTACATATCTACATCTACATCTATATATATATATATATATATATATATGTGTGTGTGTGTGTGTGTGTGTGTGTGTGTATGTGTATGTATGTATGTATATACCTACCCCATTGGTTGTTATGATTGGTTGTTATAATTTGAATGTTTCCCCATCTGATTGGTCGCTGTCCAACCAAAATTAGGGGCGTGACGCTGGGTAGCGTAAACTGTATGATTCTTTGTGAAAAAAACATTAGCAGCTGATGAGTGCGAGACGCACGAAACAGGCTTGTACTGCAATGTATTAAAACTTTTTTCCTGGATCTGTGTTGATTTTATATATATATATATATATATATATATATACAATACATTACTATTTTCCGAAAGTATAGCTATGCTTTCAAATCCATTTTTTCCTTGAAATTGTCAGGATTATTATTCTCTTTCCACACTGTGCAGGCTTACAGCTTTTAACTGGTAAAAACTAGTCAACAAACATAGCGGGTAGGTGTAGATATCCTGCAATATTAAAGTATTAAAGCTAATAAGCACTGATTGGCTACTAAGTGGCACTTTTTGAGACAACTGTATTCAAAAGGCCAGCCCCGGTGTTCCATTCAACAAAGAATGCTATAATTTGCTACGCAAGTTCTTCAATCCTCAATGAATAGATGTGGCTCAAGTCAAGTCAAATTAATTTATATAGCACATTTCATTCGACAGGCATAGACTCTGTGCTTCAAGATAAAAAGCAACAAAAAAAGGCAAAACATATAAGATGGTGTTACATATATAAAAATATAGAAGATAAGATAAAAGATAAAAAAAATGTAAGGCAAGAAGGTATTACCCTAAAAAGGCAATAAGATAAGATACTATTATTATTAAAAACGGACTAACAATAGTAATACTGATTCTAAAATAAAAGTTTTACCCATTAACCACATACTTCAAACCTAACTAAAATCATGTGGTAGAAAATTCCAGAGTAGGACCATAAAAGCTGAAGGCGCCATAAGCTGATTTAGAATTTATTCCATATATAGTGTGGAAAACTTTGCTTGATGATCAAAGGGATCTGTCCAGTGTGAAGTCAGTGAACACGTCAATAACGTATACCACCACTTTAATACTACCCTTTCAAAATAATTTGGGAAAGTGTAATGCCCATGTTTCGGACAACCTAAATGATGATAATGTGTGAGTCTTGTTAACACTTTCAAATTTCACATAAGATGATTATATTCTTGCCACAGAGTACATACTCTAACACAAATGGTTGTCCTGTTTTAACTCTATTACAGGGATAAAAAAAGGAAAAACAGTGAAGTTATACATTAATATATTTAGGCTACACAGCAGATGGATGATGGTTTAAAGCAAGCATACATTTCCACACACTGCCTGTATGGGCATAATATACAGTGCAAGACAAACGACTCCGTAGAGTAATTGTAACTTTGATCGGGATACGATAGTTTATATTTGCATATGGTTGAATTGTGCCCACACACAACAGATGAAATACAGTCATATATTTAGACACTTCAACCCTGGACTGTCACGTAAACAACTGCATTTAAGCCATACCAGCTTTTTCCAAACATTGATACATTTCAGAAATTCCTCTGAAATTACCCTGATTGTGAGGGCATTGAACACTCTGGATAAATCATCTTTCACTTGCACTGATGATGAAGTAGCCTAGTGTTCCATTTGATAAGATTATATCAAGCACCTGAGACAGTAGCCTGAATGTCTGGAATCTGCTGAACTAGTAGTGAACCCTCCAAACTGTGAAATTAGTAAGGGGCAAGTTCCTTATCTGTCATATATCTGGTCGTATATCTGGTCATGGGTCAGTAATGCCTTGGGCAGCAAAGGAGCAGTGTTTTGTATAAAAACTGCTGATGTTTCTCCATTGTGCAGCTGGTTAGATCAATATGACCTTGCAGTAAATTAGCTGGCAAGAAAAATTTGCATAAGATTTTTACTATCGAGTGTAACCACTTTAATTTGATGCATAAATGCTTTTCTGAATTAAACTAGGATAAACTAAACTGCAGAAATGAGCCCTGACAGCTCAATTAATCGTCACATAAAAGCACATCACCCTTTTTCCAATGTGAGACACCAAATTACATAAAGAAAATACACAAAATTTGCATATATTGTCATGTTTTGTCTAACCTTGGCTGTAAGGCACAACACTCATTTCCCAAGAAACAAGCATTTGATATAGTATCTGTGAAGAAAGATGGATGATGTCTCATCAAAGGATTGCATCAAGGTAAAGACACTTTCAATATCATTGCTTATGTGACAAGATGTTGGCAGATATCTATGTTTACACTTAAAACAACATCTAGTTGGCAGGGGTTTATTATTACCTTGGAAAATACCCATGTCAGACTATTCAAGTGTCTTGTCTGCAACTGAAAATGTGAAATCCCTTGCTGGCACTGCAGAGACATAAGCACAAGAGCAAAGAGTTCGCTTACAATCATTTGATATTTAATAGGGAGTTCGACAGTAAAGGACAAATGAATTAATCTTGTATATATAGAGGGTGCACTGACTAATTAACACTTCGCTGGCAGTGTATATAATTATTAACCAGCATCGCAGAAATCCCCTCATTACTACCGTTGAGGAAACCAAAATAACTGTTTTATGGGGGCAAATAAAAATGTATGAATGCATGCATCAGTTTGGAAGACCAGAAAGCGTAACAGGGGGCCATAAGGCATGTCAGTTTTCATAAGGAAATCCATGCAAGATCAAAGCAAATATGCAAGCCAAAATGCAGTCAATGCTTTTGTTGGATTTTCTCAGGTAGAATCCCAAAAAAATTCAAAATACTAAAACACCACTACAGTTGTCAAGGTATAAGCAAAAATGTTTGATTTCAGATGAGAAGTCAGTAATTTTTCTTTCTTTGCATAAGACTGTGGTGACAAGAAAAATTAAAGTAGTGAGGTAATAAAGACGAATGGAGGAGTAAAAAACTTCTCCGTGCACATCCTTCAACAGCCCTGGAATGTCTACCCAAACATTTCTAGACATAGCTTTAGGCAAAAGCACTGTTAAGAGCCAATTCCTAAAGCTTTAACTTGATAATAATGGAGGATATATGTTAGTTACAGCTGAGTGTGTTATGTTAGTAGTATATTTTGATCTAGTTTTAGGATCAGATCTGGTAAGACCACCAAAGGCAGGCAGAAGCACTGTGTACTCTCTTTTTATAATGTACAGTATTTAGTGATTATGCGTCATTTCTTCAACAGTTTGGTACCACTATGGGCATTTAGAAAAAGAGTCAATGATGAAAAGGTCTGAACAAGGGAATGAAAAAAAAAAAACACCGAAAATAAATGAGGTGTGCAAAACATTTAAACCCACCTGTTGTACATTATCTTTACAACTGATCTCTGAGAAGTTCAGCTCATTTAAAACCCGGGGGAAGGACTCCATTATAAACCTTGCCACCCAGCCAACAGAAACCACTTTGTTGTTGTTAAATGCATCTTTCTCTTTTTTTCCCCCTTCCTCTCAGTACATTTCTATCAGAGCTATCAATGTCTCTGACTAAAATGACAAAACATTACCGTCTTTGAAAGGGCTGTGTCATGATCTTTTGCCTAGTCACCATTGTGCAAAATTGCACCCTGCATGGGTGTAAGCCCAGGTCTTGCTGTGCTAAAACCAGCATAAGTAAGGAGCGGCCGGGCTCCAGTCAGCGGCTCTCCCTGGCCCTGCTGAATCTCATGCAGACAAGACAATGGTTGAGCTGCCAGAGCTAGGGGCCCTCCGGTGATGGAGATAAAGCTCTGTCGTCATTTTGACTGGGTGTCTTCTCACTAGTAGGGATGGAATTCAAACGGCCCATTTCCCCAAAAGAGTGGGGAAATGAAAAACAATCTAATCTGCCCAAATTTCCAATTATTATCCCTTTAGCACCATCTGCACCACACAATTTTGTTAGTGAAGGAAAAGCTCCACTTTGTCTGGATATGGATCGGTTTCGTTATGATAGCTATTTTGTAAATGACTAGACCGGTGTGTGTATGTAACTTCTTAAGGAGTTAGAGCAAGAAATCAAAGGATTGTGAATAGGTCACATCTGCTAAGCATGCCCTTCGGACAACTGGAACAGGATTTTTGATTTATCATTGTTCGGTCCTACTCCATCACTTGAAACAAAACAACACTTCAGTGCAGCACCGTTACTCTGATTCTACAAATGCCAACAGAGTCAGCTTCTTTTCTCGGCTATGCCTTCTAAACAAAATAACAACTGAAATATCAATACCAATGGTTTTAATATTAAGTTCTTTCTAAAGGGAATGAACATGACATGAACACCATCAATAACCAAAATGTTCTCAGCTTTATATGCCCAACATTTACAGCATTGGATGTTGCTAGGAACCACACTGACTTCAGAATGTGAGTATCCGAGGCTGTGGAAATGCCTGCAGCTACAGGCTTTTGTTTGTTTTTGAATGCGCTGAGGTCCATGCAAGAAAAAGATATGACTGACACCTACACACATGCACGTACCTACCCGCCCACACAGACTATGACAATTCACCCGTATGGCTGTGAAAGCAGACACCATAAGGGTGTAGGAACTACTGGTGCAAGCTCCTTGGAACAGTGAGCTGCACAACACCAGACACCCAGACACACATGAAAATCTATTTCTAGGCTTTTCCTGCAGCCAGAGTGCTTGTGGGCACAGGAGATCTAACACAACAACAGTGCAGCTTACTGTACACACAGGACTCAAAAATGACGTTTGCAACACAAAACATCACCCTAGTTAGACCGAAAGGTTCTATTGTATTGCTCACTTGGGAAGGATAATGATAAAACACAGACATGTATGTCTGAGAAGCCAACAAAATGTCTCTCTTATTGTCTGGTTTGGTTATCTGTCTACTGACAACAGAAATCGGTTACAAAATGTAGTGAAGGGGGCTGACAGAATTATTGGTGTCAGACTGGCTCAGACACAAAACATTTTTTGCAAGCAGGCAATCATCCAGGGTAAGGACATGAAAAATAAATGACCGCTCCACCCCCTTTATGGAGAGTTCAAGTTCCTACTTCATGGCTATAGGCTCAGACCACCAAAGGCAAATTCTGTTTTCCTACATACCATCAACCCACTAAACTATGGCTAGATGATAAAGTTGTATTATCAACTATGATTATGGTGTGTATTAATGCTCACTGCAGTATGAATGGAGGAAGGTGGTAGTAATGATGATGACTTTGTACGTATTTAGACACTGCTTTCGAATGGTTTATGCAGCGATGTAGAGGTCACTGAGGCGGTGGGCATACTGCGACCTAGATGGGTAGATCACTAAGGAGAAAGTGGGTATACTCCTCTATATATTTCAATGGCTTTTTGGATAATAGGTTGGTTATTATACTGTAAAAAAAAAAACAGAGGTAGGGGCATCCAGGTAACGTAGTGGTCTATTCCGTTGCCTACCAGCATGGGGATCGCTGGTTCGAATCCCTGTGTCACCTCCAGCTTGGTCAGGCATCCCTACAGACACAATTGGGCATGTCTGTGGGTTTGGAAGCCGGATGTGGGTATGTGTCCTGGTCACTGCACTAGCGCCTCCTCTGGTCAGTCGAGGCGCCTGTTCGGGGGGGAGGAGGAACTGGGGGAATAGCTTGATCCTCCCATGTGCTATGTCCCCCTGTCAAAACTCCTCGCTGTCAGGTGAAAAGAAGCGGCTGGTGACTCCACATGTATTGGAGGAAACATGTGGAGTCACCAGCCCTCCCTGGATTGGCAGAGGGGGTGGAGCAGCAACCAGGACGGCTCGGAAGAGTGGGGTAATTGGCTGGATAGGATACAATTGGGGAGAAAAAAGGGGGGGGAAATAAAAAAAAGAGGTGACAAAGAGGCTGGTATACTACGTATACCTGCATATACTTCACTACACCACTGGGTTTATGTATATTTGTATCCTAGTTCTATGTCCTTCATGTTTTTATACTCCTGTTTGATTGTTTCCCTTTAGAGAGAAATAAACTCAATATTGAAAACTGAATGTTTAAAATAAAAAGTAACAACTATTTTTCATGACAAGGGACACATTATGAGGAAGCAATAGCACAGGGACACATCTGAGTCTTGGTTGAATTTGGCAACTTGTCTGAAACTTGTTGTCAATATGAGGTGAAAATGTGGTTTATTAGAAAATAAAAACCATGAGTCAGAACGGTTTGTGCTGCATGAGGCTGAAACAGAATGAGCAGCAACAGACTGGGACGTGGGATGAGAAAAACAAACCAGCAAACTAAAACAGAGGGACAGAAACAAACAAGGAAGGGCAGCAAGAAAAAGGACATAAAAGAGGAAGGATGGAAAGCAGGTAAAAAAAATACAAGAACATAGAAAGATGAACCACCCTACTAAATAGGAAAAAAAAACACAGGAAAGAATGGTCAAATGCATTCAAATAAAAAGCCCCATCTTACATCCATCCACACAGACTCCCAAAGCATACACTCCCACACACTCACATACACACTCCTGTAGATATATGTCTTAATAGGGTTATTTTTTGGCTTTTAGAAACTGCAGACTCTACCAACATTTGTCCGTTGCTGCAGGCGTATGCCTGATCTCCTGCCAGTCAAAACGCCGCATGCTGTCAGAGCGCACATAAATAGGAGGACTTTTCCCACGTTTCATATGGAATTCTTCACTTAATTTCTGGTCAGAGCTCTTGAGACACACCAACAGCTGTCTCTGATGCAACAACACATGTGGAAGGAAGCGAGGGAAAGAGGCAGAGATTTTCAGATTTGCTATCAAATGCACACACATCACAAGTTCATTGCGGCATTAAAATGGTAAGTTGCATAACTAAACTGAATTTCTCAATAGACCTCTTTCAGGCACTTTAATCAAATCATTAGGCACTTATTTAATGGCAATTACAATTAACACCAGGGCATCTGAATTTGCACAAAAAAAAAAACTTCATACATGTCATCTGAAAAAGTTGTGACTTGTCCCATGCAGATATGGGGGGTGGGTGAGTGTGACGTTACTTTATTAGAATGTGAGAAGAGTACTTTTATTTTGAAGTTTATTTGCTCCCTCTAGCCTTCCTCACGTGACTTAAATTCAGGAAATAGTTTCCTGCCTGATAGTCATAGTAACAGTACAGTCTAGCTTTCCATAGGGAGTTTCATATGTTTGCCCAGCTCCTGTGTTTATTGCTTCTATCTACGTTTGTGCCTTGGAGCGCATCGTCTGTAAGTTCAGTTGCGACATTATTTAAGTGATTGATGATGTCCGTCATAAGAATGTCGTTGTATTCATGTTAATACGAAAATAGCTATGTGTAACGTTAGCTTCTCCCATTTTCTGTTAGCTAGTTAGCCAGCCAGGCTTTCGGTTGCTAGTTAGCTGTGTCAGCTCCGTGGTAGAAATGTCACGTTATTCTGTCTGCCCGTATTCCGCCTATATTATAGCATACTGATTTATGTTATACGTACATTTTTTACAATTAGTTCATAAGTCATGTGTGATTTCGTAATTCCTAGGTTACGTACAGCTATTTACATGCAGTTATGTAGCCTACAATTATTATTTACATGCAGTCATGTGCAGTATTTACATGTGTTATGTAGTTATGTCATAGACATGTGATAACATTTTATAATTTATGCAATGTTTATTGAAACATTCTTTCTCTGTATTGCCCCCCTATACAGTTTTACAAAAAAGGTTGAATTCTCAAAGTTCTTCAGTAAAGTTCCTCAACTTGGACCGGGACTCTGTATTTCTTTGGGATTCTTCATGTTGGCTATCTGTTGGCCTGTTTATACATGGACACAAACACGTAGGACAGAATAGTAAAAAGACGACTTCACGGCGGGCACTACAGCAACAGGATCAATAAACAATGACGAACAACGGCGTAACCAATGGAAACACTGAAGTCGATGAGACGAAACAGGACCGCTCACCTGACGCTGCATCTCTACATTCCGCCTCATCATCTGGATCTAAAACCTCCTCAACTGGCAAAGCTGCAATCAGGGCTCGCGCCAAAGTCGAAGCTGCCCGCGCACGTGCATCCTACGGTCAACGGGAAGCTGAATTAAAGGTAGAGGAGGCCCGTATAGCAGCTCACCTGAAATTAGAAGAGGCTCGTCTAGCAGCTGACATTAAAGTTAAAGAAGCTCAAATAGCCGCCGAGTTATCAACATTGGGGCATGAGAAGGAGGTAGTGGCAGCTATAGCAGAAGCTCAAGTTCTCGAAAAAGCGGATGAACTTGAAGATCGTGAGGGAAGCGAGAAGAGTCGATACAAATCGGTTAGCAACAGCCTTCAACGCACACGTGACTACGTCGAACACCACTCTAAGCTACAGACTAGTTACGAGGAGCCCCCAGAACTTGAACGATATACGCCGCTCAGAGCCACTCACCTCTCAGCCACGAACGATGTTCATGCAGTACAGCAACCTGCAACCACAACGCCAGCTGCAGCACATCAACCTGCAAGTTCAACGCCAGCAGCTCCGGCACAGCAACCTGCGAGGTCAGCGCCTGCAGCTCCAGCACAGAAACTTGCGAGGTCAGCGCCTGCAGCTCCGGCACAGCAACCTGCGAGGTCGATGCCAGCTGCAGCACAGCAACCTGCGAGGTCAGCGCTGCAGCTCCGGCACAGCAACCTGTGAGGTCGATGCCAGCTGCAGCACAGCAACCTGCGAGGTCAGCGCCTGCAGCTCCGGCACAGCAACCTGCAAGGTCAGCGCCTGCAGCTCCGGCACAGCAACCTGCGAGGTCAACACCTGCAGTACATCACCAACATCCTGCTCAGCTCTCCCCTCCTCAGCCTCCTCCTGCTCAGCTGCACCACTCTCCTCTCAGAGCCTCACCGCAGCCACATCGTGATTACACGACTGGTATGAATGACATTGCGAGGTACTTGGTGCGCCGAGAGCTTGTGAATTCTGGTCTCATCCAGTTCAACGAGCGCCCAGAAAATTATTGGGCGTGGAAGTCCTCTTTCTTCAACACCACTGAAGGACTGAACTTAACTGCCAGTGAGGAGCTCGACCTCTTGACAAAGTGGTTAGGAAAAATGTCCTCAGAGCACGTTACAAGGATTCGCTCTGTGCACATCGCAAACCCTGTAGTGGGCCTACAACTTGTCTGGGAACGCCTAGAAGAGTGCTATGGCTCCCCTGAAGTGATCGAGAGAGTGCTCTTCGAGAGGCTAGAGAAAAATCTCTCAGAAAGACCCCGTAAAGTTGAGGGAACTGGGAGACCTGCTGATGGAGTTAGACTCTGCTAAGTATGAGGGCTACCTGCCGGGGCTCTCGTACCTGGACACTGCCAGGGGTGTCAACCCGATTGTTGATCAGCTGCCACACAGTCTACAAGAGAGGTGGATAACTAAGGGTTCCCAGTACAAAGAGCAGCACCATGTCTCTTTCCCCCCATTCACCTTCTTTGCAGACTTTATCTGCAGCGAGGCATGCAGAAGAAACGACCCCTGCTTTACTCTCCCTTCAGCTCCCTTGAAAACGTCCAACAAGTCCTCCTCAGGGTCCTCAAAACATGAGTGATCAGAAAAGGAATCAAGACACGCCAAAAGGCATGTCTCCACCCACAAGACAGAGGTCTCAACAAACCGCTCAGCTTCTCAGTCACGCAGTTCGAGCAGCAAGCCTGACGACATTGGGAAACAATGTCCCATCCATCAGAAGCCCCATCCTCTAAAGAAATGTCGGGGTTTTCGAAGCAAGCCTCTTGAGGAGCACAAAGCCTTTCTGAAAGAGAATGGTGCCTGCTACAGGTGTTGCTCCTCCACAACTCACCTGGCGAAGAACTGTAAGGCAACTTTGAAGTGCAGCGAATGCGAGAGCAATGACCACATAGCGGCGCTCCACCCTGGACCTCCTCCGTGGGACAAAAAAGACAAGGACCCCACCTCAGAGTATGACGGGGAGAGTGAAGAGGAGGCGCCTCCACCAGCAGTCACCTCTAAATGCACAGAAGTCTGTGGCAGAGGCCAAAGCCTCACATCCTGTGCCAAAATCTGCCTGGTGAAGGTATACCCCAAAGCACACCCAGACAGAGCTACTAACGTCTACATCGTCCTGGACGACCAGAGCAATAGATCTCTGGCAAGGTCTGAATTCTTCGACCTCTTCCAAATCAGAGGTTCAGATTCACCATACACCCTGCGTACATGTGCAGGAGTCACCGAGACATCTGGAAGAAGAGCCACAGGGTTCTTGGCGGAGTCGTTGGATGGAAAAATAAGTGTGGCGCTTCCAACACTCATCGAGTGCAACCATATGCCTGACGATCGGTCAGAAATCCCGACCCCAGAAGCTGCACAGCACCACAGCCACCTGAAGTCCATCGCTCGCAGAATCCCTCGCCTGGACCCTGAAGCCCAGATCCTGATACTTCTGGGACGCGACATCCTTCAGGTCCATAAAGTCAGGGAGCAACGCAATGGTCCTCCCAGCGCCCCCTATGCCCAACGTCTAGACCTGGGTTGGGTGGTTATAGGTGACGTGTGCCTGGGTTCAGCCCACAAGCCAGCAGCTGTGACTTCCTATCGCACCAGCGTGCTCGAAAATGGAAGGCCATCTCTCCTCACTCCGTGCCCCAACCGTCTCCAGGTCAAGGAAAGGTTCAGCTCCAAAGCACAGAACAGCACCTCTCCTCCTTACAGCGTCAAACATGACACCCCAGTCCCTGATGACTGCAGCCTAAGCAGCACTATCTTCCAGAGTACTAAAGATGACGACAAAGTGGGGCTTTCCATTGAAAATCGTCTGTTCCTGGAGTTCATGGACAGAGAGATGGTGATGGACGACACCAACAGCTGGGTGGCGCCTCTCCCATTCCGATCCCCTCGTCGACGGCTCCCGAACAATCGAGACCAAGCTCTCAGCAGACTTACCTCTCTCTGCTGCACCCTGGAAAGAAAGCCTAAGATGAAAGCCGACTTCGTCACCTTCATGCAAAACATCTTTGATTACGACCAGGCTGAGTTGGCCCCACCACTACCGGAGGGAAGTGAGTGCTGGTACTTACCTATCTTCGGCGTCTACCACCCTCAAAAGCCAGACAAGATCAGGGTTGTCTTCGACTCCAGCGCTCAACATCACGGCATCTCCCTGAACGATGTGCTACTTACCGGCCCGGATCTGAACAACAGCTTGATGGGAGTCTTGCTGCGCTTCCGAAGAGAAACAGTGGCTGTCATAGCAGACATCGAGCAGATGTTTCACAGCTTCGTCGTTCGAGAAGACAACAGGGATTTCCTGCGTTTCCTGTGGTTCAACAACAACGACCCCAATCAAGAGGTTGTCGAGTATCGCATGAAAGTCCACGTATTCGGCAACTCACCATCCCCAGCTGTCGCCATCTATGAACTTCACCGAGCAGCAGAACATGGCTCCAGGGAACATGGAATGGATGCCAAGCACTTCGTGGAACGCGACTTCTACGTCGACGACGGCCTCAAGTCGCTTCGGTCAGCCACAGAAGCCATCGACCTGTTGAAAAGGACACAGGAGATGCTTGCTGCCTCAAACCTGAGACTCCATAAGATAGCGTCAAACAGTTCTGATGTCCTGGAGGCCTTCCCTCCAGAAGACCTTGCAAAGGGACTGCAAAACTTGGACTTCGACGATAACTCCACCCTCATCCAACACAGCCTGGGACTCAGCTGGGAACTCAAGCACAACATCTTCACCTTCAGAGCAACGGCCACAGAGAAGCCCTTCACCTGCAGAGGTGCTCTAGCCCCGGTGAACAGCTTGTTTGACCCCCTCGGTCTCGTTGCTCCAGTCGTCATTCAGGGAAAGTTTCTGCTGCGAGAACTCACCTGCAATGAAGCTCTCGACTGGGACACCCCTCTACCAGATGAAAAGGAAGCAGAATAGAGGATGTGGAAAGATTCATTACAAGACCTGAAAGACATCAGGATACCAAGAGCCTACACTCCCACCACCCTATCTACCGCGCAAAGGAATGAGCTCCATGTCTTCTCTGACGCTTCAGTGAAGGCTATCGCCGCGGTAGCTTACCTCAAGGTGATCGACAGTGATGGAGAGTGTCATGTCGGTTTTGTCCTGGGAAAGGCGAAACTGGCGCCTCCGTCCGCTCATACTATCCCAAGACTTGAGCTTGGCGCCGCTGTGCTGGCAGTGGAAATGGCAGAGCTGGTGGAGAGGGAGTTGGACATCAGTGTAGACACGATGCGGTTCTACACAGACAGCAAAGTTGTCTTAGGGTACATATACAACCAGACCAGGTGGTTCTATGTGTACGTCTGCAACAGAGTGCAGCAAATCAGGAAGTTCACCAAACCAGAACAGTGGAGCTACGTCCACACAGCTCAAAACCCAGCGGATCATGCTACCCGATCGGTACCTGCCGCCGAGCTAACAAACACTACATGGCTCACAGGACCCCCTTTCCTGTCCCCGCCTGATGGAGTTCACACTCCTGAAGAGGAGCCTCACGAACTCGTCGACCCGGATTCTGACACTGAGGTACGTTCTCATGCCACGACTCTCTCCGTCCCTCCAGCTAACCTGGGATCTCATCACTTTGAGCGGTTCTCCTCATGGAAGTCTCTTGTGCGAGCTATCGCATCCCTAACCCGCATCTTGGAGCTCAAAATAGCTGCTGTGGAAGACAACCTCAAAACCTGTACCGGTCCCACAAAGCCTTGCACGGCAGAACAGCTATCGATGTCAGAGACTATCATCATCAGCTGTGTGCAAAGAGAGACCTACAGAGAAGAGTTCACCTGCTTGGCTGCTGGGAAAAGTATTCCCAAACACAGTCCTCTAAGGAGGCTGGACCCCTACGTGGATGAAGATGGTCTTCTGAGGATAGGGGGAAGGCTCAAGCATGCAGCAATCGACACAAGAGAACAGTTCCCAGTCATCATCCCAGCTCGCAGCCACATCGTGACGCTCCTTGTGAGGCATTACCATGAGAGAGTCAAACATCAGGGTCGTATCTTCACGGAAGGGTCCATCCGCACAGCAGGATTCTGGATCGTTGGAGCCAAGTGGTGCATCAACAGCATCCTCTGCAAATTCGTGGTTTGCAACAAACTTCGAGGGAGGACGGCCGAACAGAAAATGGCGGACCTACCCTCCGACCGTCTGAGCACAGAGCCACCCTTCACCTACATAGGACTCGATGTGTTCGGTCCTTGGGTTGTCACCACAAGACGAACCCGTGGTGGTCAAGCTAACAGCAAGAGGTGGGTAGTCCTCTTCACGTGCATGAGCACACGTGCCGTGCACATCGAACTCATCGAATCGATGGATACATCAAGTTCCATCAATGCCTTACGACGGTTCTTTGCACTGAGAGGCCCTGCGAAGCAGATTCGTTCTGACTGTGGTACGAACTTTACAGGCACCTGCAAGGAGTTGCATATGCTCCTCACAGATCCCGAAGAGCCCAACGTCAGGAAGTACTTGGGTGAGGAAGGGTGTTCATGGATCTTTAACCCTCCTCATTCCTCCCATATGGGAGGAGCCTGGGAGCGTATGATTGGAGTCTCCAGACGTATTCTTGACTCCATGCTCAGGGAAACCAGCCAATCACGCCTTACTCATGAGGTGTTGTCTCCTTAATGGCAGAAGTTACGGCAATCATCAACGCCAGGCCCCTCGCACCAATCTCCTTGGACCCAGAATCTCCCTTCTTCCTGACCCCTGCTTCGTTACTGACGCAAAAGGTGTGTACTCTCCCTCCCCCTCCGGGGACCTTCGACAGCAAGGATCTCCACCGCCAGCAGTGGAGGCAGGTGCAACATCTCGCCAACACCTTTTGGCACCGATGGAGGCGTGAGTACCTCCCCACACTCCAAAGTCGCAGCAAGTGGCAGGACATGCGTCCTAACGCCAAGGAGGGCGACCTAGTGTTGCTGAAGGACAATCAAATGACGAGGAACAAGTGGCCCCTGGCTCTTGTTAACAAGACATTCCCGGGCCAGGATGGAAAGGTCAGGAAGACTGAGCTCAAGGTCACAAAATATGGATCTACAAAGACCTTCCTGAGGCCTGTCTCTGAGACAGTCCTACTCATGCCTGCTAAGGATATGGATTGAGTTAGTTTGTGTTCTCCGGACATGCTCCTTATGTTAGTTTAAGGTAGTGGTATAGTAATTATACCAGGCGGGGAGTGTGACGTTACTTTATTAGAATGTGAGAAGAGTACTTTTATTTTGAAGTTTATTTGCTCCCTCTAGCCTTCCTCACGTGACTTAAATTCAGGAAATAGTTTCCTGCCTGATAGTCATGGTAACAGTACAGTCCAGCTTTCCATGGGGAGTTTCATATGTTTGCCCAGCTCCTGTGTTTATTGCTTCTATCTACGTTTGTGCCTTGGAGCGCATCGTCTGTAAGTTCAGTTGCGACATTATTTAAATGATTGATGATGTCCGTCATAAGAACGTCGTTGTATTCATGTTAATACGAAAATAGCTATGTGTAACGTTAGCTTCTCCCATTTTCTGTTAGCTAGTTAGCCAGCCAGGTTTTCGGTTGCTAGTTACCTGTGTCAGCTCCATGGTAGAAATGTCACGTTATTCTGTCTGCCCATATTCCGCCTATATTATAGCATACTGATCTATGTTATACGTACATTATTTACAATTAGTTCATAAGTCATGTGTGATTTCGTAATTCCTAGGCTACGTACAGCTATTTACATGCAGTTATGTAGCCTACAATTATTATTTACATGCAGTCATGTGCAGTTATTTACATGTGTTATTAAGTTATGTCATAGACATGTGATAACATTTTATAATTTATGCAATGTTTATTGAAACATTCTTTCTCTGTATTGCCCCCCTATACAGTTTTACAAAAAAGGTTGAATTCTCAAAGCCCTTCAGTAAAGTTCCTCAACTTGGACCGGGATTCTGTATTTCTTTGGGATTCTTCATGTTGGCTATCTGTCGGCCTGTTTATACATGGACACAAACACGTAGGACAGAATAGTGAGTATATCTTGGGTTTTTATTTACAATTGGAGGTAAAATAGACCATGACATTAAGCTGCAGTGATGCAGTATTCAACTGTTGTGGTAAGGAGGAAGCTAGGTCATTAAGCTGAGCTAATTTACTGGTGACTGAACGAATACAATTGTAAATACAGGTGTTAGACTTGAAGTTTCTCCACGGGATTGTAATGTTCATTCCACACGTGGGAGGGTGAGTAGTTCAACAATCCCCTCAAAGTAGAGCCGCTTTGCATATTGAAAGGAACCAGCTGTGGTAATTTGGGCATCTGGAAGGGATACCCTCTTTGGGTAACTTACTTTAAATGTGCTTTGAGCGCAACCAATTCGGAAGAGATCCTTGTTCCAGGTTGCCTGGGAATGCCTGTGGGGCCCACAGGAGGGGCTGGATTACATAGCAAAGGATAAGGTTGTATGGTGGTTGAATGGATAGATTTTTCATCTTTCATGTTATCAAAAAACAAATACATGAAAGCAAGAAAGTTGGCACACACAAATAAAGCTTAAAAAAAGTATTTCATGGAGCGTCCAGGCAGTGTAGTGGTTTGTTCCGTTGTCTACCAACACAGGGATCACCGGTTCGAATCCCCGTGTTACCTCTTGCTTGGTTGGACGTCCCTACAGACACAATTGACTGTGTCTGCGGGTGGGAAGCTGGATGTGGGTATGTGTCCTGGTCGCTACACTAGCGTCTCCTCTGGTCGGTCGGGGCACCTGTTCAGGGGGGAGGGGGAACTTGGGGGGAATAGCGTGACCCTCCCACACACTACGTCCACCCTGGCGAAACTCCTCACTTTCAGGTGAAAAGAAGTGGCTGGCGACTCCACATGTATCGGAGGAGGCATGTGGTAGTCTGCAGCCCTCCCCAAAACGGCAGAGGGGGAGGAGCAGCGACCGGGACGGCTTGGAAAATAGGGTAAAATAGGCCAATTACAATTGGGGAGAAAAGGGGGGGGTATTTCATTAACACGGAGAAAGAAATAACAGAACGAGTCTGTGCCAGTACTATTGCAGTAGTTGTGTCACTCCAAGAGCTTTAAATCAGAGATTGGATAGAAAAGTAGAGCTTAGGTGGACCGACTGCAGCATGAGTCAAAGCAATAATGAATGAAAAGGCAAAAGTGCCATGCAGTGAGTGGGGGATCCCTAAACTGACATTTGGTTTCATTTCTAAGCAAGGCCAATCTCCTTTGAAAATTACAGGCAAACTGGCTAGGGTGCTTGTGGAGTCTTTCCACATGAGATAATAAAATGGCAAATTTATAATGTTGGTAAGGTCTCTGAATTTCATCGATTCCCTTCAAATAAACAAGATCTCTAGACCCTAGGGCACAGCGACTTTAACTGTGCTTGATGAGAAAACGGGCCTTGAGGGCAAAAAAAAAAATAAAAAATCAGGTTTAACATTCTGTTCATGTTAGGCAGAAAACACTGATTAGTAATTAATTAAGACTCTAATGAAATGGCAGAAGAACCAAAGTGTAATCCAAAACTCACTGAAAGCTAGAGGAGCTTCAGGCAAGTTTCCTCTCCCCTCCATGCCAGTTTCTTTATGCCTCACCAGCAATTATTGAGCAAAACAGAACTGGAGAGAGAGAGAGATGAATATTCATGTTGTGACATTTGCAAAAAGCCCATCATGAATGCAGCCAATGGCTCTGCATTCAAATGCGCAATTCTAAAACATTGCTGCAAAGAGTGAAACTCTGTGGAGCCCCTCAAGGGGTCTAGATGTGTTTGAATAGCAATAGTGGAAATAAAGTGCCAATTATCCCTCTAATTGGGGGTAACAAAGCTGGGTGCCCGTTTACGTGTGCCAGATCCAGTGTTTACTGTCTATCTTCAAGAACCAAATTTGAAGGCTGTAAAGGTTTGCAATCATTGAATGAAGGGGGTGATTCTGGAATCTGTTTCTGCTTTGTACTGGTATAAACCCAGTTTAAACAGGCATTTACCTGACTCCGGCATGTGGAACAAAGAGATAATCCCAAACAACTCCTGACAATATGATTCATAAAACACACCAATTTAGTTGCTTTCGATTAAGTATCTACTTACAACAATATGCTGCAAATCCATTAAAACCTATCTAATCTCTTCTTTCTATAGAAATGTTATATCCCTATCCCCCTTTTTTATATCCTTATACTCCTTTTCAAGCAGCAGGCCCTTTAATAACTGACCTTCCAAACTAGGAATGCCTTCCAGATTGTTCCATCATCCAGAGCTGCATAATCCGGAGGTTTTAAGTCTCTTTGTATCTAGCCGGTGTCGGTTGGTCAGTGAACTTTATTCAGCTGCAGTTTAATCAACAGTCTAAGAATAGAGGATGATGTCCATTGTCGTCTACTGTATCGTCCCATTTGTAAGAGTGTGAACATAAAGCCCTGAGACTGTAACTGTGATTCAGGGCTGTACAAATTAATATTTAATTTGAGCTGATACAGTGTTGGTATTTACTTGCTTTTCTAAGGAGGGAGAGGATACAAATTTAGTTTTTCTTTTCTTTTCAGTGTCACATCATGGCTACATACTAAAGTCAATCAGAAATCAATTGAAGTTTGTAAATATTAGTTCACATAGATAAAGACAAATTTTTTAAATGGCATATCTAATGTGTGCGTGTGTGTGTGTGATTGCTTCAGAGTGAACACAAGTCGAGTTCAAGTATTTTGATGTGTCCTGTCAATTCACCCTACTTGGTTTGGCAGCTTTTTTATTCTTACCATAGCTCAACACATTGACCTTTGTACGTTAGGAATTGTTCAGCATATTTCCCTTGTTGTTTTGCCTTTAGATTACTAAAACAATTGTTCTTACTAGCATTTAACAGCGGCACCATTTGACAGAGCCATGCACATGTTATTTCTCATTTTTGAGAGGAAAATTAGTAATTCCTGTAATTAGTTAAATCCTCAGCTAATTGTGCAGATGTTAAAGGCAGTGGCTGCAAAAGATGCAAGCACAAACCAGTAAATTGGTCATCATAGTTTGTAGAAATGTTTTTTTTAAAGTCTGCTGATATCAATCTGCGTCATACGTGATCCTATAATTCTGCTATTAAACAGGACTAGTGTTGTGGTACAATAATTGCTACAGACTAATCAACATGTGTGGCCTAGGGCATCTGGGTGGTGTGGCGGTCTATTCCATTGCCTACCAACACAGGGCTCACCAGTTCGAATCCCCGTGTTACCTCCGGTTTGGTCGGGCATCCCTACAGACACAATTGGCCGTGTCTTCAGGTGGGAAGCCAGATGTGGGTATGTGTCCTGGTCGCTGCACTAGCGCCTCCTCTGGTTGGTTAAGACGCCTGTTCGGGGGGGAGGGGGAACTGGGGGGAATAGCATGATCCTCCCACGCGCTAGGACCCCCTGGTGAAACTCCTCACAGTCAATTGAAAAGAAGAGGCTGGCGACTCCACATGTATCGGAGGAGGCATGTAGTAGTCTGCAGCCCTCCCTGGATCAGCACAGGGGGTGGAGCAGCGACCGGGACAGCTTGGAAGAGTGGAGTAATTGGCCAGATACAATTGGGGAGAAAAAGGGGAGGAAAAAAAGTAAATGGAATCTAACAAGGTTGTACGCAGTGCAGCAGGTGTGTGTACAATGCCTGTGTATGTAGAGGAAAACCATCGACCCAATCTGTCATCATCAATTTACCCACTGACACAGCCCTTTTCCGAGACAGGTCATCATGGGAAAGGCGCCTCTTTGCAAGTAGACCTCGTTCCATCCCGCTCTCCATGTCTTCAGCCTTCATTTCTATCTGTCTGGTTCCTCTATCTTAAGTTTGCTCTTTTCCCTGATCAGTTTGTTAAAACACAGATCAAACCCTCTAAAACACAGCTATATACAAACATGCCATATATTGTCCTTCACTGTATTTATATGTTGTTTTTTGGAGAACGTAACCTGAATGTGAAGCCCTCTGAAACTGTGACTGTGATTTAGGGCTATATGAACACACTTGACTTGAAACCCACACACACACACACACACACATGCACACATGCATGCAAGCACGCACACACACACACACACACACACACACACACACACACACACACACACACACACACACACACATGCACGCATGCAAGCACGCACTTACACACACACACACAAATACAGCTAGAGTTTGAGAACCACTTGATTTGGATATTGCCTCATATTAAATTCAATTAAGCTCATATTCTCAATCTATAAAAATGTTTGATGCAACTCAGATGTGCAGGTCAATAACTTGACCACATTTATTTACTTTTTTTTATTTCTCATGATTGCTTCAGGCACTCCAATGGATTGCCAAAGGATACATGAAATATAATTATTGACTTAAGATGTTGCTGCAGGGGTGGCAGCAATCTCACGTTGAGAAAACAAGAAAAAACTCTTAAACGCGATGATACCTTTGCTCAGTATGTTTTTTTTGTTTTGTTGTATTTTCCCCCTTTTTTCCCCCAATTGTACTTGGCCAATTACCTCACTCTTCCAGGCTGTCCCGGTCGCTGCTCCACCCCCTCTGCCAATCCGGGGAGGGCTGCAGACTACCACATGCCCCCTCGTCCAATACACGTGGAGTCGCCAGCCGCTTCTTTTCACCTGACAGTGAGGAGTTTCACTAGGGGTACACAGTGCATGGAAGGATCATGCTATTCCCCCCAGTCCCCCCCCCCCGAACAGGCGCCCCAACTGACCAGAGGAGGTGCTAGTGCAGCAACCAAGACACATATACGTACATCTGGCTTCCCACCCCCAGACATGGCCAATTGTGTTTGTAGGGATGCCCAACCAAGTTGGAGGTAACACAGGGATTCGAACCGGTGATCCCCGTGTTGGTAGACAACGGAATAGACCGCCACGCCACCCGGACGCCACTTGGTATGGTTTTAATGAACCTTGGTGTGTTTGTCCGATTAGTCAAGTTCATTTGGGTTGGTGTGATCAATATCATCTGGACTGGCAGACAAAACAACTGCAGTGAGACTAACTCAAAACTTGGGGCTTTGGCCGTTTTCGCCATCGTATTTGCAATGCCCGTTCAGTGGGATTTCATGTCTGATGAAGGTCTGAACAACTGAAATGTCACATGCTTTTACTAGCATAATTATGATAAAGTATTTTATACTGCTTCATTTCCCATGGCCATGTT
Source organism: Lampris incognitus (assembly GCF_029633865.1). NCBI lineage: Eukaryota > Metazoa > Chordata > Actinopteri > Lampriformes > Lampridae > Lampris > Lampris incognitus. Next base: position 31,369,128 of record NC_079215.1, read on the forward strand.
TGCCCTTAACTCATTTTGTAACTAGTGACCAAGACACAAATGGTCCAAATGCAGGAAAAATAGTATGGCTTCATGGGACAGATTTATAATGTGCATCTTTGTATGTCACCTATGCAAAAAGGGAGTCTATAGGAACTTTGCATATTTGCATGCATATCGGGTGTAATGAAATACATTTATATCCTGTTAATATATAATATGCTTGAATTACAGATGATAAAACAAATTGCTATAAGCATGACCAATGGTAAATAGTGAGAGCAGTCTTCGGACTAGGTGCCTTGTTTGTGTTTGACTGAAAAGCATATTAATTCATGACCAGTCAAACGCAACGATATGAGAGGGTGGAGGTGTCAGCAGAGAATACAAGGGATAATAATCATCAGGACTCAGGACAGAGGGTCAAAATGCTGCACAGTACATCATATTTGAGCCATTAAAGACCCACCTCGAACTGAAGTGGAGTATTAAAACAATACGAGCGCTCCAATGTAAAACAATTCAGAAGGGTTTTTTTGTTGTTTTTTATTTTCCCCCTTTTTCTCCCCAGTTGTATCCGACCAATTACCCCACTCGTCCGAGCCATTCCGGTCGCTGCTCAACCCCCTCTGCCGATCCGGGGAGGGCTGCAGACTACCACATGCCTCCTCTGATAAATGTGGAGTTGCCAGCCGCTTCTTTTCACCTGACAGGAGTTTCGCCAGGGGGACGTAGTACGTGGGAGGATCCCGCTATTCCCCCCCAGTTCCCCCTACCCCCAAACAGGTGCCTCGACTGACCAGAGGAGGTGTTAATGCAGCGACCAGGACACATACCCACATCTGGCTTCCCACCCACAGACACAGACAATTGTGACTGTAGGGACGCCTGACCAAGCCGGAGGTAACACAGGGATTCAAACTGGCGATCCCTGTGTTGGTAGGCAACAGAATAGACTGCTACGCTATCCAGACGCCCAAACAATCCAGATGTTGATAATGTACATTTCAAAAAAACATACATTATCAACGTTTTGGGGAGAGCGGGCTTCCCCACTTTCCCCAAACTAACTCACGCAGCTGAAACGGCAGAACCAACTTGGCCAGTAGTCTACAGATCATGCTCTCAGGTCAGGTATGTTATAATTCATCATGATTTTGAGATGCTTAAAAATCCTCTTGTGGCTTTCAGTTGTCTCTCCATTTCTCAGACACAGAACCAAAGTTGATACAACAGCTGAAATGTATCAGCCTTTTTTTTAATTTGTATTCCGTCCGAACAAAATTTTTTGCCATTGTTTGCTCATCCGAAGTCGACTCAGATGTCAGTGACACTGACAAAGATGTCAGTGACATCTTTACTAAATTAAAGAAAATAACAGAAAATATAGAACAATACTGAGTGACTTAAGGCCTCCACACACTGTATGATTGTGGCTGTCTTGCGCATTTAGTGTGTCACATTGTACAATGGGAAAAAAGTGAAATCTTGATGATTCCCCCATCACACTAATGAACGACAGACAAGCCGAGTAGCCACTGCAAAAAGGCAACCTGGTCCTGCAGGTTTTTAAAATGGTCTAGAGGAACAAAATATGTAGATGCTTTAACAGCGGCAATTTCTGTCACGAGAAAATAGTTTGTGTCACCAAACGTGGCCATTGAAACGAGTTACCCCTTGGTCCATTTGACTTTGGTTTGTCTACAGTGACAGCGTGAAACCTCAGTGGATCAATTAAGAAAACTAACTAAGTATTTTTTCCCCCCTGGTTGGTTTGGACCTAAGAACCAGACTACAAATACAGCCTAAATGGTGGCACAGTGGCCCAGTGGTTAGCACTGTCGCCTCACAGCAAGAAGGTCCTGGGTTCGAACCTCGGGGTTGTCCCACCTTGGGGGTCATCCCAGGTCATCCTCTTTGTGGAGTTTGCATGTTCTCCCCGTGTCTGCGGTTGGTTTTCTCCAGGTGCTCCGGTTTCCTCCCACCATCAAAAAGACATGCATGTTAGAGCTTATACTCCTTCCTGTCTGTGCCCTTGACCAAGGCATGGCAAGACAAACTGGAGTTGGTCCCCGGGGAAAAATTTCCCCACGGGGATTAATTAACGTAGTAAAACAAATAAATAAATAACCTGTGAAAAGCCAATCTGAATGAAAACTTATCAAATATCATGAAAATGACTGAAAATAAAGGTGAAACGCCACCTTGACAGGCTAAATAACACCACAATCAAGACGAGCCTGACAAAATGTCTAGAAGGAATTTGCGCAAATACAGACTGCTAAAACAAATTAAAGATTTCTAGTGGATGAATTTGACACAACTTTACTGGATTAGAATATATTTAACAGCCGGATCAGAAAATTGGCTGAATCAAACAAAGTAATTTAAACAAAGTAAAAGAAATGAAAGAAAGACAGACATATCTGACTACAGTCTAATGCCTTTGAAAGTTGATCTTGGACATTTTTTTTGTTTTTGGACAAACATTCTATCTTTGCTGCATCTCACAGTGTAGTTTGTCAAACCTGGCAGTGAGCGGAGTGCTGAACAGCGTGGGCTAGGCCATTCCCATGGTATTAACATGACACACACAATGTTTTTCTACGAGGCAGTAGGTAATGTCAGTAACTCGTTACATTAAGTGCATGTAATGACTGTTAGCTAATAGGTAATAAGGCCCTTATAAATGTCTTAACATTATTACGTATTAAGACTATAATAAGCATTAGTTAATGGGTAGTAAGGCCCTTATAAGTCATACCTTTTGCATTTTGTGAATCAAAATTCTTAACTTTTAATCATTAGAGTCCTTGGACGCTACAGCCTAAGACGAGTGTGGAAAAAGTAGGTTTTGCATATTTCTTTAAGCGCCACCTAGTGGCCAAAAACGTCTTTCCAGCCATCCATTACCCAAACCGTTTATCCTGTTCTCAGGGTGTTTATGATGCTATTATTAACACTTACCGGGGACCAGGAACATTTATCTGGCATGTTAGTCTTGTTAACACATAATATTGATCAGCATTTTATAAGGACTTATAAGGGCCTTGTAGCATTCCAGCCGGACTTTATTCAGACGATGCACTCCAATAACGACTGATGGGTCCATGGTGCGGTATCAGACCATTTATTGCAGCATTTTACTAGTCACACCGTAGACACACCATAGAACCACCGTAAGAGCTGTTCGCCTTCCAGCTAGGTGCTAAATAAATGATGATGATCAATGATTATAAGTTGTGAATTCGTTCTGTGCATGACCATCGTGTCCAACTTTCAGTTTTGTTCTGCCGTTTTCTCGCAGCAGCGCACAGCATCATGGGAGACCAGAGTTTTTCAAAATAAAGGTCACATAACAAAAGGAAGTGTAATTCGCTGTTAATATATCAATCAGGACTGTACTTTAGGCACCAAATACAAATCAATAATGAGCACCATACAAATCAATAATAATAAAAAATATTATGACAAAATTATGTGGGTCATTTACACTCCCACCAAATCATTAATGTTTTGAATATAGACAATCAAGCATAAGCAAAAAAAAATGATTTCTCAACTCAAAATGACCATAAACCATAAGTATCGTGGGAAAGGAGCGTCAAGTATTTTAAAACAAAATAAAAAACGCATCTCAAGAGATGCAAGGCATGTGTTAGTTAGTAACTAACTAGTCACTATCTAGTAACAAGACCAGTTTTTGAACTGGCCGTTCAAGCACTGTCTGCTTGGTGAGCTGTTCACCTTTTTTGCCTAGGTTTCTATCCCCTAGACAGATCTTCACCCTCCTAACCAGTCCATCTCTATCTACAGTCTCTAAAACTCTACCCAACCTCCATTCATTTCCGAGTCTAAGACATGAACACTGTCCGTAGCCAGTCGTGCTTGCATCGGAGAAGTGGTGTAACTCCTGTCTGGTGACCCTCCCAAAGTTTGCAGGTGCATAGCTCCGGGGAATGTCTATCTTCTCCATGTTGGTAAGGTCATTTTTCCATCTCTCCCACCGTGGGCGAAGTTCATCAGTCAGAGGATCATCCCAACCCGTTCCATGTCTGCACATTTCCTGCAGTACTCCCTTTCCGATGAGCAAGAATGGGGCGACAAACCCTAGGGGGTCATACAAGGAGGCAACCGTAGACAGTATACCTCGGCGTGTTGCAGGTTGATCCTTGAGATTGATGTTGAACTTCAAGCAGTCTGACTCGATGTGCCATTGGATCCCCAACGCTCTTTCTGAAGGTAGGTCATCCAAGGTAAGGTTAAGATCTTTGATTTCTGATGCACGTTCAAATGACGGTATGCTTTCTATTACAGCTCTGTCGTTGGACACAAATTTGTGGAGTCTAAGGCCACCCAGGGCACAAAGTTCTCTGGCTTCTCGAGCGAGCTGAATAGCCTTCTCTGTACTGTCCATACTTGCGACACCGTCATCGACATAAAAGTCTCTCAGAATGAACTGTGAACCAAGGGGGTATAGGTCTCTGTTCTCAGTAGCCAGGTACTTCAAGCCGTAGTTTGCGCAACCAGGCAATGAGGCAGCACCGAAGATATACACCCTCATTCGGTACTCTTGAGGTTGCGTGCTGAGATCTCCTTTCTTCCACCACAGGAAGCGCAGGTAATCCTGATCCGTCTCGCTCACGTGGAATTGGTGAAACATCTTTTCTATGTCACACATCAACCCAGTGGAATGCAGTCGGAAGCGAAGGAGAACACCATTGAGATTGTTCATCAAGTCGGGTCCGGTGAGCAGATGATCGTTTAGACTGGTTCCCTTGTATTTGGCAGAGCAGTCGAATACCATGCGCAGTTTGTCTGGCTTCTTGGTATGGTAGACACCATGATGAGGTATGTACCATTTTTCTCCTTCCTTCCCATCATCATGTACTTCCTCTGCGTCACCCTTTTCTATGACATCCTCAATGAACTTGATGTACTGTTCTTTGTATCTTTCATCCTTTGACAGCTTCCTCTTCAGATGGCTGAGACGAACGATGGCAAGCTGTTTGTTGTCAGGTAGGTTGGGTCTCCCCTTAAAAGGTAAGGGCATTTCGTAGTGACCTTGACTGTTCTTCTGGATGCCGTTTTTGAGTTTGTCCAGGAACAAGATATCTTCCTGGGACACCATCTTTTCATCCTCCTTGGCATCTTTGAAGTCGGACTCCAGAATGCGAATAGCATCTGCAGGGGTGACTGGCGGGAGCTCCTTCACAGCTACCCGGAAACACTGTCTCGCCACGCTTGGAGTGTCAAGGCGCGGTGAAGAGCAACCCACGATGCTCCATCCAAGGTCAGTTCGGATTGCGTAAGGCTCTTCATTTCCTCCTGCTATTACGTCTCTTGGTGCCATTGCCCTCGCACAGTTGTATCCTATTAAAAGACCAATATCACAATCTTGCAGCGGTGGAATCTCGTCTACGACTGCGGAGAGATGATTCCATTGTCTGGCTGTTTCACTTGTAGGAACGTGGGCGCGGTTCACCGGTATACCGTCCTTAGCGTAGGCAGGAGGAAGGTCGATGTGGAGGGAAGATCTGTAACCGCGCACACGAAGCCCCAAGACTCGTTGGCTTTTCACGATACTGTCACGTCCTATCATTGTCGTTAACTTCAGTTTCACTGGACAGGACTCTGCCTTTAGAACGCTGCTCACTTCCTCGTCGACGAATGTGGTGTCACTCTGTGTATCCAGCAGGGCGTAGACAAGTTTTTCTGTTCCTGAGTTGTTCTTGGACGAAACCCATACGGGCACAATCATCGATGTGTTGGTAGACTGTCCAGTCGTGACAGCATGTGACATTGCAGTCGCGGCAGCTTCTGATTCATTAGCGTTGCTTGGGGGAGTGTTTTCCCGAGCTGCAGACGGTTCCCTTTTCACGTGGTTGTCATTGTGAAGACAGGTGGGGTGTTTGCCTTTGCAGGTGTTGCAGGTATGTCTATGTCGACAGTCCTTCGCGCTATGGCCGGGTTTGGTGCAGCCATAGCAGAGCTTGTTCTCTTTCACGAATTCTCTTCTCTCCTCCAGAGTCTTGGCGATGAACTTGGGACATGCATGTAGCCCGTGTTGACTGTCTTGGCAGAACGCACAGGGGGGTTTTTCCTTTGCGCTGGCTGGCTTTTGCTTGTCACCGTCCGTTTCAGTTTGCGTACTCAGAACACTCGCCTTGTTCCTCTTAGGGTCCCTGTTATTCAGTTTTGCTGTGCTAGACTCGGGGTTGCGTAAGGCATAAGGTGAGGTGATCGGATTGCATGCGATCGCTGCCTCCTTTCCCATGAAGGTGGTGAAGTCCTTGAAGCTGGGGAATTCTTGATTCCTGTCCAAGGCTTCCGTAGCCTTCCTGTTCCATCGAGATGCTGCCCAGTCTGGCAGTTTGTGGACCAGCTTCATGTTCTCTTCACAGTCGTTCAATATTTCGAGGCTCTTCACATGAGACATTGCGTCTTGGCAGGCGTTCAAGAAGTCGGAAAAGTCTCTAAGTCCCTCTGCATCCCTTGGTTGGATTTTTGGCCACTTTGTGAGCCTGTCTCTGAAGGCTCTCTGTATGACGAAGGCCTGTCCGTATCGGTGATTCAGTTTGCTCCATGCGTCCTTGTAAGACTCGCCGGCCCAGCTCGTGTCTTACGAGCTGGGCCGCTTAAGTAGTAAAGCTTGTCTGCTGAGGAGATGGCCTTTGAGTCAATGAGTGACATGAATGAAGTTCTCCACTCAATGAACTGAATGGGGTCGCCATTAAATACCGATGGCTCTGGCACTGGAAGTCTGTTCAGGGCTATACTATCTTGGAGGGCCCGGTCGAGGGACGACATGTTTACGTCAGGTGACGATGCTGTTATATTGAGGGTTTGGTTGCTGGTAGCTGGGGAGCCGTGAAGATTTCTTTCAGGATCATTAGAGTGGACACTGCCACCCTGTGATGTTCCCTGGTTATAGACTTGAAGTCTGGCCCGTGCAGCCCTTAAGTCCTTTTCTGCCTGTAGACGTTCAAGAGCGCATTTTTCCACTTCAAGCTGCCACCTTTGTTGCTCCTCTAGCGTCCTTCGTTGCTCCTCTAGTGTCCTTTGTTGCTCCTCCAAACGTTGTATCTTCTCCCTTTGCTTATCTTCTTCAAGCAACCCTTCGAACTCCGCTTCCTTTGCTGCAAGCTCTGCTGCCGCGTCCACACGTTTGACTGTTAAAGTGCTGCCTTCTTGGCTGTGGACTGACTTTGACACTCTTGAGACAGTGGATCCATAGATTGAGCGCGCATAGCCGCCCTTGAGTAGCTCCTTGAGACGTCGTTGTGCTTGTTCTGCATCAAAATCTAAATCGATGTCTACAATCCTCTCGTAGGCGATTTTCTTAATCTCTGTTGTAGCTGCCTCACATGCATCAACACGGCTTCTCATTTCGGCTGAGGGTGTGAAGTGACCTCGTATGTCATTATAGGTGTTCAACACAGCCTCTTTATCCTTCTCCAAAGTATCAAGCAGAGATGCCAGCTCAGTTTCCTTGAGGTCTTTCTTTAGCCGCTCTCTTGACTCACGAGCTCGACTCTTCCATTTTTCGTACGCGGAAAGGAGCTTTCTCTCCTTCTTCCTCACCTCCTCTTGTTGCAGTTCAAGCATTTTAGGAGTCGAGATCTTCACTCGAGTCGAGCGTCGGAGGCTATCCCCATTTTGTTCTTCAAGTTGACTTTGGAGGCTACTTAGTGTTTCTTCCTTAGTCTGAATTTCCTTCTCTAAGTGTTCTATCTCGGTAGTCTCTAGCGTTTCGTTGAGAGCCTCTTGTAGCTTACTAATTTTAAGCTGTAGTCTATTTATCTGATTCTCTAGCTCTGACTGTGGGGCAGGATTCTCTGTTTCGGTCATATTCAATTCTGCCATGATAAATGTGATGTAATGAATTGTTTGCCTTTACTATAGCCCATAGACTACCCGAAGAGAGGAGCAGAGAACCTGGTATAGCTACAGACTGCTTAGAGGACTAGAGCCTATTACTGTAGGCTGACTGTTATATTACTGACTGCAAGGTTATAATATCAATCTCTCCACTGAATACAACATTGAGTTATCATTCAGACTGTATAAATCATGCATTAAACATTTTCCCCCTTTTTTTTACAGTCAACAGGAAGGATGATCAGTAAATGGATAGTAATAATAATAACAGTCAATAAACAAAGTCACTTGATTCACTTGTTACTTTGTGTGAACTTATTTGTTCTATAAAGTCCCATCAGCTTCACATTGAGAAACATCAAATTCAATAAATGTCCATTGTTGTTGATGTATTTTTCTTCTTAAACCTTTTCTTCTCAAACCATATGTTTATCAATGTTCTCAGTGAAGATGAATTGTTCCTTATCAATCAATGAAATGTTCCATACCTTTAGAGTCTGACCGTCACACCAACCTTCAAGCCAGCTGCCTGATGAGAGTAGAGTTCCTTTGTCTAGAAGACCTGTAAAATGGTGCCGAGTTGCCCGATGAAATGGTGCCAAGACGCCTGATGAATTGTCCCTTGTAGACTAGTAGCAACTTAGCTCCGTGACTCGTCCTCATAGACCTCCTCTGGCAGCGTGGTGGCGGGGTTGATAAAGAGGCTAGCTCTTACTGTAGCATTCCAGCCGGACTTTATTCAGACGATGCACTCCAATAACGACTGATGGGTCCATGGTGCGGTATCAGACCATTTATTGCAGCATTTTACTAGTCACACCGTAGACACACCATAGAACCACCGTAAGAGCTGTTCGCCTTCCAGCTAGGTGCTAAATAAATGATGATGATCAATGAATTATAAGTTGTGAATTCGTTCTGTGCATAGCAAACATGACCATCGTGTCCAACTTTCAGTTTTGTTCTGCCGTTTTCTCGCAGCAGCGCACAGCATCATGGGAGACCAGAGTTTTTCAAAATAAAGGTCACATAACAAAAGGAAGTGTAGTTCGCTGTTAATATATCAATCAGGACTGTACTTTAGGCACCAAATACAAATCAATAATGAGCACCATACAAATCAATAATAATAAAAAATATTATGACAAAATTATGTGGGTCATTTACAGGCCTTATTACCTACCTAACACTAACTTAATACAAGCATTTAATGTAAAGCATTACCGAAATTTCAGTTAAGCTGCAGCAACACTGTTTAACAAAGGTTTTCATGCCGTTTCACTCTAATTAAATCTAGCAGAAGCATTGACGCTGCTGAACTTTGCACGGTCTTCTCTGTTCTTCTGTTCGCATTAATAAACTCATCAAAGATTTCACTGTGACAACCCGGGGCCCGTTTGTTTTCACTTGGGCATATGGCTGTGTCCGCAATATATGTTTTAGAACAAATTCGGTATCAGAACAGCGTGAAGTGCACCAAAAATGAGGACAACAAAAGCGGCTGTGAATACATTTAGCTTTTTTTCCCATTCCTGCTAGTACACAACCAATTATTTCTTAGCTGTCAGGTGGGATTTTTTTTTTCTTATGGGATCTCAATCTTATTTGAGCTGTAGTCAATGTAAAGAAACAAGGAAAAAAAAAACACATACACATGGAGCCATGTTTTCACTCCAGCGTCTCAACTTCTGTCATTCTCCGGCAACCTTAGACAAAGACGTGGAACCTCAACTCATCTTCTTGTACCAAAACAAGCCCGGAGCACTGAATGCCAACATGTCTCAGGCATGAAAGCTATGTGGTTCCCACCATCCCATCCCCCTCTCTCTTCAAACACTCCTTTGTCTAACTTCTCCTTCTAAATCTCATTCTTTTTTCTTTTTTTTTGCTTTTTCTAGATGTCACTTGTCTCTCCTCATTTCATCTCGCAATCTGCGGTTGTCACGCACCTCATCCTTCTGCTGCTCCCTTGTTCCTTCATTCGCCACCTTACCACCAGACTCTTCCTCATTATGGTTTATTAAGAGAAGTGGTGGTGATATTAGATCAGTTGCTCTATACAATGGCCCCAGTCTTTCCATGGCTTGTTACCTGTCTGCATACCATCCCAATGTAATAACAACACCAGTCACAGGGCAAACAAAACAAACAACTGGGAATGAAAAGGGACCCTTTTGTTCCACTGTGAGTTGTAGATGCCTATGTCTTTTTGTATTTCATTTAATCCATCATCCAAATCATAAGAGGTTACATGAGGTAAAGTCTTATACAGTGGCTTCACAAAGTATTATTCACCCTATTATTTCTTGTTTTGTTGTGCAAAGTGAAAACAAAATATAGTTAAAATGGGATTTTTTCCCCACTTCCGCTGAAGTCATTCTCTATCATTTTAGGATGAAATGAAAGTATTCACATTTTCCTGAATTGTATTAAAAATAGAAACTTAACAAGCATTCACCCCCTTTGCATTGTTCACTTAAATTCCAGGTATATTCAGTTTGAGAGATCATACTGAATACTTAAACAAGGTACACCTATGCTGATTTCCAATCCATTTTTTTCAGCTGCACAATTGCACATTAAATATCATCATCATAGTTGTTAGGAGCCAAAGAGCAGGGGAAGGTTATAAAAAGGTTGGCAAAACTTTGAACCTTCCTAGCAGCAAAGAAAAGTGTACTGTAACAAAATGGAATGAATGTGGCACAATCTAGACATGACCAAGATCAGGCCATCCAATTAAACTACAACCAGATAAAAAGAGCAACTGTCAGAGAAGTCACCAAAATACCAGCTACAACAGTCACGGCGCTGCACAGCTCATCGACTCAAATGGAAAAAGTTTTCCAGAGATCAGAGTCTCTAGAAATTCCCAGATTTGGCATCTTTGGGAGAGTGGGTAGAAGGAATATGCTTCTGAGAAAGGACAACATTAATTCACACGTGAAGCTTGGTTAGGCCATGTGACAAAATCTGAGACCTTTTGGAGGAAGATTTTGTAGTCTGATGAGACTACAGTTGAGCTCTTTGACCTGAAAGCAAAGCACTATATTCAGTGCAAACCAAATACAGCTCTACAACCATGTAACAGCATCCCAACCGTCAAGCATAGTACAGTAGTGGCTATAAACTATTGATCATTTTGGTAGAAGGAACCAACAGCAGCTTTAGCTTACTTTGCATGTGGTGCCTCTTAAGTGGATCCCATAAGCTTCCATTTCAAATGTTGAAGCATAGAAGACGTGCTCTTAGTTCAGTTTAGTGGCATATACAGATAATTGTATTGTCTTTATCCCCACCAGGCAGATAGCCTGGAGGGGATTATGCATTTGGTCATGTGTGCTTGTGTGTGTATCTGTCTGCCGCTATTCTCGCATATTACTGGACCTTTCATTCATTCATTCATTATCCAAACCGCTTATCCTTCCTCAGGGTCACAGGGATGCTGGAGCCTATCCCAGCACTAATTGGGTGGCAGGCGGCGAGACACCCTGGACGAGCCGCAAGTCTATCACAGGGCCGACACACACACGCACACACACACACACACACCTAGGGACAATTTAGTACGGCCGATTCACCTGACCTACATGTCTTTGGACTGTGGGAGGAAACTGGAGCACCTGGAGGAAACCCACACAGACTCGGGGAGAACATGCAAACTCCACACAGAGGACAATCCGGGACAACCCCCAAGGTTGGACTAACCCAGGGTTCGAATCCAGGACCTTCTTGCTGTGAGGTGACCACATTAACCACTGCACCACCATACCGCCCTGTATGATGAAGAACCTTTTGTGCTTGCGGGGATTCAAAACCTTTGAAAAATGTTCTCGCTATCGCCGGTCCCTCTCTTCATTCACTCTCTAGCTTGCTCGACCAACACTGCTTTCTGTTGCTGCCTGATCTAATCAACCATGTGGGTGCACGACTAACATCTACGATTGATTCAGATCAGGTGGCAACATGGTCAAACGTTATTAAAAGAGTTTTGATAATCCAAAACAATGTGAAAGTTACAAAGGAACAACTTCCTCAAGGTTTGTAGGTTGCAGTCATCACAGGAAGTGTTGCATATTATTGTCGCTGCCCGATCTGAGTCAACCGTAGATTTGAGTTGCACGTGTGAGTGTAAATGTTTTACCCAGCTTTATTATATTATGAAAATAAAGACAGGTTAGAGTTAGACCAAAATGGTCGCATAGCAAACCTTTTCTTTTTGAAAAGTACAAGTTCATATTAGACTTGGTCGCATTCATGCGGGGGTCCACCTAAGAGGCTGCACAGGGGAGTTGTGTGGGAGAACTTAGGGCGGTTGAACACTTAAGGGAGAACCAGTTTCATTCAGCAAGAGATCTGCATTTAGGGTTAAGATGTATATTCCAAAATAAATCCTAAGCGCATAGCAAAAACTAAATGGCTCAAAAAAAAGGGTTGATATCCGGGAATGACCCAGCAAAAGCCCAGACTTAAATCCCATTGAACATTTGTGGTGTGACATGAAAATTATTGTCCAGTGATGCGCTCCATCTTAGGCAAAATTTCAAACAGAAAGCACATACAGCAAAATGCAACAGCTATGTAGATTTCATTCAAAGGTCTGGACAGGATATCAAAATGGCACAAAAACCACATCTCATTTAAGAAAAGTAATCTTGCAACCTTTGTGATTTAATTTGGATAATAATTCAAAGCAAAGCAATCCTGTCTGTCTTTTGCTTTTACTGTGGGCATATGTTAGGAAAACAATAATTTATGTGCACCGCCTTTCAACAAACTTTTTGTATAGGCACAAATTCTATTCAATAGAAGGGGTTATTGTCTATTTATGCAAAGGTGTGCTTAAAATGTACGTGAGCATCGAAGTGTGTGTGAGAGAGAGCGAGCAAGTGAGAGAGAGAGAGAGAGCGAGAGAGAGAGAGCGAGCGCATTGGCGCAGACAGAAAGCCCACACACTGGGATTCAGGATAAAATTACTGCCTCTTGTCTCCACTCCTCGTTAATTACTGTACTGAAACACAAACATAAGAGCTACCCACTTTTCAAGTACCTACAAAAGAGGCTACATGAGAGAGAAAACCAAAATCCGTTTCCTCTCTATGACTCTCATACTGTAGAGCGCTCACGCTACCCACAATATCAACAGTTGTTCCGTTCACATTTGGGGTTGGGAAAGCATGTGCATGTGCGTGTGTGTGCTTGTGCGTGTGTGTGTGTGTGTGCGTGTACGGGGGGGAGGGGTGTTCGGAGGGGGGAGGGTTGTTGAATAAACAGCTGCTATAGTATTAGCTATGTGTGGAGAAGATTCATAATGGCCTGTGGATAACTATAACTGACTACAACTTCTGCATGTATGTAGAGTGAATTCAAACCAAATAAGGAACAAAACAGCAATTTAGTTGTAATAGTATTAGGTGGATATAAATACATTTGTTCAAACTCAGCACCAAACAGAATGGAACTTGTAATACTAGTGTAAATATTGTCTGCTTATTTAAAAAAAATAAATAGAGGAATTAAAATTGGAAACATAATGCTTCTCTTGTCAAACCTGGATATATATATATATATATATATATATATATATATATATATATATACACTACCGTTCAAAAGTTTGGGATCACCCAAACAATTTCGTGTTTTCCATGAAAAGTCACACTTATTCACCACCATATGTTGTGAAATGAATAGAAAATAGAGTCAAGACATTGACAAGGTTAGAAATAATGATTTGTATTTGAAATAAGATTTTTTTTACATCAAACTTTGCTTTCGTCAAAGAACCCTCCACTTGCAGCAATTACAGCATTGCAGACCTTTGGCATTCTAGCTGTTAATTTGTTGAGGTAATCTGGAGAAATTGCACCCCACGCTTCCAGAAGCAGCTCCCACAAGTTGGATTGGTTGGATGGGCACTTCTTTGAGCAGATTGAGTTTCTGGAGCATCACATTTGTGGGGTCAATTAAACGCTCAAAATGGCCAGAAAAAGAGAACTTTCATCTGAAACTCGACAGTCTATTCTTGTTCTTAGAAATGAAGGCTATTCCATGCGAGAAATTGCTAAGAAATTGAAGATTTCCTACACCGGTGTGTACTACTCCCTTCAGAGGACAGCACAAACAGGCTCTAACAGGTACTATTTAATGAAGATGCCAGTTGGGGACCTGTGAGGCGTCTGTTTCTCAAACTAGAGACTCTAATGTACTTATCTTCTTGCTCAGTTGTGCAACGCGGCCTCCCTCTTCTTTTTCTACTCTGGTTAGAGCCTGTTTGTGCTGTCCTCTGAAGGGAGTAGTACACACCGGTGTAGGAAATCTTCAATTTCTTAGCAATTTCTCGCATGGAATAGCCTTCATTTCTAAGAACAAGAATAGACTGTCGAGTTTCAGATGAAAGTTCTCTTTTTCTGGCCATTTTGAGCGTTTAATTGACCCCACAAATGTGATGCTCCAGAAACTCAATCTGCTCAAAGAAGTGCCCATCCAACCAATCCAACTTGTGGGAGCTGCTTCTGGAAGCGTGGGGTGCAATTTCTCCAGATTACCTCAACAAATTAACAGCTAGAATGCCAAAGGTCTGCAATGCTGTAATTGCTGCAAATGGAGGATTCTTTGACGAAAGCAAAGTTTGATGTAAAAAAAATCTTATTTCAAATACAAATCATTATTTCTAACCTTGTCAATGTCTTGACTCTATTTTCTATTCATTTCACAACATATGGTGGTGAATAAGTGTGACTTTTCATGGAAAACACAAAATTGTTTGGGTGATCCCAAACTTTTGAACGGTAGTGTATATATATATATATATATATATATATATATATATATATATATATATATATATATATATATATATACAGTGCTGCTTGAAAGTATGTGAACCCCTTGAGCAGTTTAGATTTTTCTGTTGTTTTACCATGATTTTCTTATTCTATCATCACCAGTTTTTATGTATGAAATGTCAGATATATGTTTATCAGTTGCATGCACTTGTTTAGCGGGACTTGTTTAAGTAGCCCAAAAACTACATGAAACATGGAATTAGTGTATGTGCAAAAGTAAGTGAACCCCCAGCTGCATTGGTTAAGTCAAGCAGGTAACAGACTTAGGTGAAACACATTTGGGTGCTTAATTAATCATTTAAGCAGACCAATGAAATGAGACATCCTTGGGAAAGGGTTTGGCCTGCACTAATTAAAAGAGAGAGGAAACCAACCAAACCACTGTGGTCCCATACAAATCAACAATGCCGAGAGCAAAGGAGATATCCGAGGACATGAAGAAGAGGGTAGTGACAGCCCATCAGTCTGGGGAGGGCTATAAGACCATCTCCAAAAGATTCCAGCTCCATCCATCCACTGTAAGACAAATAATTTACAAATGGAGGGCCTTCAACATGACAGCAACTCTGCCTAGAAGTGGACACCCATCAAAACTATCATCCAGAAGCACCAGAAAAATAATACATCAGGTAAAGGCCAACCCACACATCACCTCTAGAGAGTTGCAGACCTCTCTGGTAGCATCTGGGACAAATGTGCATGCGTCTACAATCAGACGGAAATTGAATAGCCATGACATTCATGGGAGGGTTGCTAGAAGGAAGCCTCTGCTCTCAAAAAAGAACAAAGCTGCCCGTTTCAACTTTGCCAGAGAGCACTTGGACAAACCAAAGGCCTTCTGGAAGTCCATTCTCTGGACAGACGAGTCCAAAATAGAATTATTTGGTCACAATTAAAACCAACATGTTTGGAGAAAAGCCAACACTGCATATGAAGAAAAGAACCTCCTCCCAACAGTGAAGCATGGTGGTGGAAATGTGAAGGTCTGGGGCTGCTTTTCTGCTTCTGGACCTGGACGACTCCATATTATCCAAGGAACCATGAATTCTCCGGCATATCAACAAATTCTTGACCAGAATCTCCTGCCATCAGTCAGGGAGTTGAAGCTGGGACGAAAATGGATTATGCAACAAGACAATGACCCAAAGCATTCCAGCAAAACTACAAAGGAATGGCTTCAGAGAAAGAGGATTCGTACTCTGGATTGGCCCAGTCAAAGTCCGGATCTTAATCCAATTGAAATGTTGTGGCGAGACCTGAAGAAGTTGGTACATACCAGATGTCCCTCCAACCTCTCTCAACTGGCTGAGTTCTGCAAGGAGGAGTGGGCAAAAAGCCCCATAAGCAGATGCGAGAGACTGGTTAGTGGTTACAGAAGACGTTTGGTTGAAGTAATGGCTGCAAAAGGAGGAGCCACAAGCTACTAATACAAGGGTTCACATACTTTTGCACATGTTAAATTTTCAGTTTTTGTGAAATAAACTACCTTTGTTGAATTAAATAATGAAAATATATCTCTTTTTGTGTGTGTGTCCATTATTTGGAAGGTGTGCTTTACAAATTGGGATTTGGATGTATGTGTAATAAGCTTATTTTAATGTTTTTTACAAAAACAGTGACCATATCTGGAGGGTTCACAAACTTTCAAGCAGCACTGTATATATATATGTATATATATATATATATATATATATATATATATATATATATATATATATATATATAGAGAGAGAGAGAGAGAGAGAGAGAGAGAGAGAGAGAGAGAGAGCGAGAGAATGTGATTCAACAAAGAACTGGTGTGTTCTTTGTTGAATCACATTAGCGGCTGATGAGTGCGCGACGCACGAAACAGGCTTGTACTGCAATGTATTAAAACAGTTTTTCCTACATCTGTATTGATATCCCGCTCCTCATTAGTTGAGCACTTCTATCAACACCACTGACGGTTTCGGAAAAAACGATATATATATATACATATATATGTGTGTGTGTGTGTGTGTGTGTGTGTGTGTGTGTGAGTGTGTGTGTGTGTGTGTGTAAAAGGAACATCATGAACATTGAACATCATAGATCCACACTTAGCCTCTTAGCGGCGTTTTTCATTGATAGTAGTCGCTACACTTTTGCTCTCCTGAGCACTGCCAGATGATTGGCAGCCATACTTGCTCCAATCTCGCAACCCAGAGACTAAATTCTCTAACGACGATTTAGATCTGGGGAGAACAGTCGGGATGGGTACAGAAGCCCGGTATTAAATGGGCATCAGTGCTAAATTATTAAAGATCATAGTATTGAGAAGCTCCGACATTAACAGTTCTGCTATCAGTATTGGAAATATTAAGAAAACTAAATTTCTAATTTATTTAGGCTACATAAACGTTATCTTGCACTTTTTAACTCACCAACTCCATTTCTAATTTGCAAAAGATTAAGACATTTGTCTACAATGCATTTTCGCTATTCTAAATCCAGAAGAGAGATCTCTCTTTCAGATCCTGTCGTATCACAGAGCCTGCTCTTAGCGACAATGGTGGAGAGAGAACTAAACGGTCAAAAGTGTGGTTATACTTCACTAAATTCGATGCTGAAAATGGTGCAACAAGTCTTTTGCATGTATGGTGGAAACACAAGCAATCTTTTGAAATATCTAATGAAAGTGCATCAAATACAGGTGGAGAAATGCAGTTTTTGACTGCCTAGCTCATAGTTAATCTCTCGTTGGCCCATCCTCCTCAGGTATGTTATGTATGCTAGCAGCCTAGAGCCCACACGGAGTTAACTACATTATATAAACATGGGTTAATGATTACAAGTAACGCTCTGTCCAGACACAGCATAGGGGATAACATATCAAGGCAACTTATTTCATATTCATTTGGGGCAAAAAATCAGCCTAGTGAGGCTGAAGTGGTTAAAGATCTACCATGTGTGAGTTTGGGAGATAACACTTGAGGGGACAGGAGCAAGCTGTCATTGAGAATCATTCCGCTGTAATACCACAAGATGTTTCGTCCAAATACTTATGCAAATCTAATTTTGTACATTTATTTGTTTCAACATTGACCTCACAATGGAGAGAAAGCAGGAAATAATGAGGGCTAGAAAGGCATACAGATGCAGAGATGCAAGGAGGGGAAAAAATGAATGAATGAGGGTCAGGGCTCTACAAAAAGTAGGTAAACACAAAGAAATAAAAAGAATGGAGATAAGGAAAAAAAAGCTCTGCAAGAGCTGAAGTTACGAAAAGGTAAAGGCAAAAACACAAATGAGAGGGGAAAAAAAGTAAAAATGAAACAAAATAGAGGTCTGTTTTTACCTTCAGTGGGGTTAACAGCTCCTGGTAAGTTGTCCCATGGAATAGCCCACATAGGGCAAGGATGAGGGACAAAGACAGCCTCAATACCACGCTCCTAAGTGATGGACAAACACACTGGTTTTAACAGAACGTCTTCTAAAGCTGCTACAGGTGGCCCTGTGCTCCAACTTGTTTTTATGCTGTGTTGTTAGCTTGCCCATGCTTATATCAAACAAATCCTTTTCACTTCCTAGAGCTAATTTTGTATTTGAGGGAAAGTGTTTCACCAACATGGGATATGTTCCAAGACATTCAGGAGATTTTGGGAAAAAAACTTGAGAAATGTAAAATTGGAGCAGCCAGGGTAAGACTAATACATTTTCTCAAGGTCTGATTGATTTAGTCTCTTATTTTCAGGATGATGGACACAGTAGGTGTGTGGGTTAGGTGCAATGAGTGCATTGGCAGGTGAATCGGTTAAATCATTTTATAGATATATATAAATCATATTATTTCAGAAGATGCCATTGACAGTTACATTGATATTGTTTGTGAATTTAAATTGATGGTGAGCAGTTTGTTGATTGGCCTTGTTCTACAAAAGCAGAAATGGGTAACATAAAAAGAAATGCCGGCATCTGGATAGCGTAGCGGTCTATTCCGTTTCCTACCAACACAGGGATCTTCAGTTCGAACCCCCGTGTTACCTCTGGCTTGGTCAGGCATCTCTACAGACACAACTGGTCGTGTATGTGGGTGGGAAGCTGGATGTGGGTACGTGTCCTGGTCGCTGCACTAGCACCTCCTCTGGTCGGTTGGAGCACCTGTTCAGGGGGGAGGGGGAACTTGGGAGAATAGCGTGATCCTCCCACGCGCTACGTCCCCCAGGTGAAACTCCTCACTGTCAGATAAAAAGAAGCGGCTGGCAGTTCCACATGTATTGGAGGAGACATGTGGTAGTCCGCAGCCCTCCCCGGATCGGCAGAGGGGGTGGAGCAGCGACCGGGAAGAGTGGGGGAATTGGCCAGGTACAATTGGGGAGAAAAGGTGGGGGGGAAAACAAAACAAAACAAAAAGAAATGCCAAAAAGATTAACAATCATGAAATTTGTGAAAAAAATAAATAAATAAACAAGATAGTCATTGACTTCCAGAGAACAAAGGAGAGTCCACTTCCCCCTCCACATTCATGGAGAAGCAGTGGAAAGCACGGAAAACCTAAAGTTCCTTGGAGTCACCGTGTCAGAACAGCTGACATGGATGTCCAACACTTAACAGCTGGTCACAAAAGCCCAACAAAGACTCTTCTTCCTGGGGAAGCTGAAACAGGCCCAGCTGCTAAACTGCTGCTAAACTTCTACAGGCACACCATCAAGAGCTTCCTGACTAACTGTGCCACTGTGTGGTATGCTAGCTGCACAGCCACTGAGCAAAAGAACCTGCATAGTGTGGTGAGGGTGGCCCAGCGCATCAGGATGGAGCTCCCAAAACCCCCACCTATGGATAGATGGAGCTCCCATCTATCCCAGTCAACTGAGGAAGAAAGTGAGCAGTATCATCAGGGACACTCCGTTTGAAACACTGTTCAGCAAACGGTTCAAGACAATACGATCCCGCACCAATAAACTGAGGAACAGCTTCTTTCCCTGAGCATGTAACATTTTTCATGCAATTGACAAACAAGCTCACCAAAGGGAACCCTACTGTACTGCTGACTAATGGTGTAAACAGCCGGTCTGTGTTCTTTTAAAGAGGCATAAATCACAGATACAGAAAAGATCCTCTCTGCTTAGTGGTGTGTGGCAAGTGTACCAGTTACAGGGTTGAGAGATGGAGGACAGACATGGTGTAGTAGAAACACAGGCTTTATTTTATTTATACTATTTACACAGTTCAATGTCTTCCACACGCTATATGGACTGATGCTCAGCAGTGCTGGAGACTTTCTTTCTTTTATCCGCCATTGTCTCATCTCCTTCTGTCTCGTCCCTGTTTCCTTCTGCTTTGCCTGTGTTTGCTTGCGTTGTCAGTGTATGAGTCCAGGACCCAGCTTCACTGCATAATATAAAGGGCAGTTTGTTAGTTTGGCACATATGAGGATGATCACTAATCAGCCTCGCTATCGTGTTTGCTCTCCTACAACCCATGCCCCCTCTCTCGCTACACTTGCAGCAGAGGCTAAACCACACCCCACTACCACATACCCCCACCACCCGACTTAGGCCAGGGCCATATCCGGCCAATGGCCAACACCTCCCTCCCCCGAGCTACTGTACTTTGGTTTTACTGGCACTTGGACTGCTCTCCCAGCTTTCTTTAATCAGGTCCAACACACCCCTCAGCGTTCTGCCAAACAGCAACTCAAAGGGGGAAAACCCTGTGGAGGCCTGGGGCACCTCCCGCATTACAAATGACAGAGGATCCAACCATTTATTCCAATTGCAGCTATCCTCATGCAAGAACTTATGAATCATGTTTTTGAGTGTCTTATTAAATTGCTCTACGAGCCTGTCTGTTTGGGAGTCATACAGGTTCATGCAGATCAATTTTATGCCCTATATAATTCATATAGTTCACATAGTTCACATAGTGTACGTGATGTAAATGATGTGCCCTGGTCCATCAGAATCTCTTTCGTGATTCCGACGTGGGAGATTACATGAAACAGCACCTGCATAACACTTTTAGCCAAGATGTTGTGCAATTGCACAGCTAGAGGATAGTGCATTGCGTAATCCACTATGACTAACACGAAGCGGGTTATCCCTGTGCACTGCAATCTAATGGCCTGACAAGTTCCATGCAAATGCGCTCAAATGGGACGTCAGTGGTAATAGGCGCAATGGTGCATTTAGGGTGGCTGGCAGGATTACCAATTAACATTCCTGGCAAGACGCACACCACCACCGCACGTCCCCGTGAATGCACGGCAAGTAAATTCGAACATTATTCGGTTCAGTGTTTTATTGTAACTGATGTGACCTGCCATGGGGTTGTGATAGGCAGCCTTGAAGATCAGTTCCTGGTGGCCTTTCAGTACTAATAATTGAGTAGTTTCTTGCCTGGTTAGAGTGTCGCGACTCACTCAGTATAACCTGTCTCAGAGGCTGAAGCTGGGCCCTGTGGATTAGGGGAGAGGGAGGAGTTAGACCGGGGATGAGGGCTGGGGTTTATGCGCTGCTGTGTGGATGTGTGTGTAGGTGCAGATGTGTGTATGGGTGCGCGCGTATGTGGGTGCGGACATGTGCGAGCTCTTCCTCTGAGCTGGAATGGGGCGAACTGTTGGCTCGCCACATGCAGTCCCGGACGGGAAACCTGAGATGGTCCTCCGCTAGGGCGACGGCCCTGGCCAGGCCTGCAGGACGAGGTCACTGGACCCCGTCGGTGGTCGCAAGGGGCAGACAGGTGACAAACTACTCCAGTAACACTTGGTGGATGACATCATTGATGTCTTCTGGGACTGGTCCCAGCCGCCGTCTTGCCGTGTCAAGGAGCTGCTGCATGAGAATGAAGGGGTGGCCAGTGTCCTCCAGGGCGTCCACCCTGGTGGCTGGAACAGAAACTTTGAGGCTATCTAGTTGTGGTGTTTGGGAATGCAGCTTGGTTAGACAGACTGATGAGTGGAGTGATCCAAAAGCTGAACAGCTGTTGAGTTGATGAGATGTCACGTGGACTGTCTCCAACACTCAAGATTCAGCAAGCAGTTCACAGGTACCAAAATTCCAACATAAAGTAGTGGACAGTCTTGAAAAGCTTTGATTTCACTCAGCAATAACTGACTGGGGTCAGCCATAGTGCTGCTGGAGGGCAGCCAGTGCATGGGTATAAGGATTTGGGCTGATGGCATAAGAAAGGGAAAGGTGTTGAGCAGTATCCAACTTTAAGTGATCCAATAGGAGGTGATATTTGTGCTGCTCAGACTCATCTTGGGGAAAGAGATTAGTCAGGGCTATTTCAGCATGGTAAATTGTGGGAATCATCATGTATGAATTTGGGGAACAAAGGGCTCCAAGTTGAGACTTGTGGTAAGTGGAATCATAAAGGGTTACTGCTGGAAGGCAGCACTAGAGCTTGGTGCTGCACATAAGGAGATAAGGCACCAGTTTATGGCTGGATATAGGAACTCATCAGGGTGTGTGACTGAACATATGAAGGCTCTGTTGCAACCACAAGGTAAGTCAGAGAGGGAACTGTGTTGATGGAAGGCTAAGACACGTTGAGCCAGTGGCGGCAGGCTCTAACTTTGCGCAGTCTCAGGGACGTATAACATAGGAGGCTGGGAGGTGTCATGCAAAGGAACAGAATAAATCCGAGTTGGGAAAGAGTACTGACAGTAAAAGGCAACATCATTGGCTGAGGTGCTGGACCTCTGGGAGCTGGCGGCATAACAGGCTGTGGTCCCCAAAGTGAAAGAACTGGGGTTTGACTACGGGTTTGACAGACGGTGTGGGGTTCCTGAAAGGAAGATGGGCTGGTGCACTATGGTTGGCTGTATTGGAAGGAAACTCAGTCTGCATATAGCAAACTGAAGTAGTGTTCAGTTTGACTAGTGACTAGCGTGAACAAGAACCTTGTGGCTGTCAAGTTTTGGTGTTGGGTAGCGCAGCCTGGCTAGAGTGATGAGTGGAGCGAGCCAAAGCCTGAACAGTTGATGAGCTGATGTCACCTTCACTAATCTATAATGCCTTGCCTCCTGCGTGTACTAAAGGTTTTGAAAGGAGAAAAATGCTGGTTGAGTTTATGCATTATGGAGTAAAGTGTAGTACTTTTGGTGAGAGTGAAAGCCATGTAGACAGCCATTTTGAATGGAATGCATTAGTGTGGGTTAACTCAAGTGAGAAAGAGGAGAAGTTCAAAGCCCTTTGCACTAAGCTGTGGTGGATAGTGTAGAGATGAGACTGGCACCATTTTTCACCCTTGACAGTAGAGGACAGGGTATCACAATATTGAGTGCAGACCTCTCTTTGGGACACAATACCTCAGATGCACGCATACCTTAGACAGGCAGACAGGAAATCACATGTGTACACAGACATGTAGACGCACGCACACGACACCTTGGCTAAGCTATTACAACAGCTGCACTGCAGACATGACGATGGCGACATACAGCCAGTTATTGTAATCCATCTGGGCAAAGAAAGAATGATGGTCATTGTGTGTGTGTGTGTGTGTGTGTGTGTGTGTGTGTGTGTGTGTGTGTGTGTGTGTGTGTGTGTGTGTGTGTGTGTGTGTGTTACAATCTATCCATTTATATACACTTGCACAGAAACCAGAAACATGTATTTGTATAGATCCATGGTAGACTGAACGTCTTCCCACTGCGTGATACGTACATTTACAACCCCTTCCACATTCCTCCTCCTTTCCTTTTTCCTCCTTTCCTTTCCTGTCTTCCTGTAACTGGATATCATATTGTTGAGAGATGCTTGCCAACTGGAAATCACGGATTTATCTTTACTCAGAGGGAAAAGCTCCCGAACCAAGACAACAGTAGAAAGTTTCAGCTTTTGGGGGGCTGAACAGCTGGGCCTGTGCATCTCCTGCTGGAGGAGCTATCCCCTTTACTGTTGCAGGGGTAACTTTTGGTGTATTATACAGCCAAAACAACTACGCATATATGTGACTGGGTCTGTTTAGTGCTGCTGCAAGTTTCTATGCTTCCTATGGGAGCTATAGTTTGAGATTGAAGAGTTGTTATGCAAAAGGCACTGGCAACCACTCTTCACACTGAGGTTTTTACATATATGAATTGCTTTGGCTTGGGATATAATGTTACTGTCTAATGAATTAGACTAACTGTTTTTACTGCACCTCTTATGAACAGCTTACACTGCACTCTCGGCACTACTGCTCCAAAGGGTCCAACAGGATTAGAAAACTGTCTTCTATGATGCACTTAGGGCATAAGAAAAGCAATGTATATTTTGTTTATAAAGAAAAGGCTCAAAAAATCACATTTGTTATTCAAATCACTACTAGGGGACATATAGTTCTACCAATTACCTGTGTAAGAAACATAAACAAACAAACAGAGCCAGGTGCTCAATAATCTTTGGGAAAAAAATATGGACAGCCTATCACTGTCATGCACTTGTTCAACAGTCACACATTTAATAATTTTACTTTTAACTTGACTCTGTTGTAAGCCACAAAAAAAAATTGTGAAATAAAGTTTAACACTAGAACAACCAAGGCCACCATTTTGACGGTTTTGGGTTTTCAAAGTTCTATAACTTTGTGGAAAAAAAATACAGACCTGCCGTTCCCTGAGCAGTCAAAAAGATGGCTCGTAATTTGCGCGTCAAGTCACTATTTATGACATGTGTTGGTCATATCATTTCATTCACGAAGTTCATTGCTCTGTCCTAGAAACACACTAGCGTTCTCCAGTGCAGAGTAATAGTTTAAACTTGATTTTTCATTATTTCCCATATCTGGTTACAGCCGCCGTTTCAGACGCACCATGACTACCACTGAGGTACTGCAGTATTTACAGGCGTTGGACAGCGGTGATTTTAAATTGTTTGAAAAAATAGTATTAAAGTTGTTAAGATATTAATTTTGGTGTCAGTCGTTTCTTAACAGACATACTAACATATGCAATGCATTAATATTGCAATTGGGTGTTTATCTTAACAGAATATAGGTTTAAAAACCAACAATGGTCAAAATGACCACCCGTGGTTCTTCTAGTAGTTTTTAAAGTTCCGGTTGTTGTTTGAGACTGTTTCAATGGTTATTTTCATTTCTTTTTTTACATTTCACGTTTTATAGGCCTTGTTACATTTGTTAGATTAGCAATATGTGTTTTCCATTTGGTTTTTCAGGTAATATTTTCACTTTTTCAATTTTGCTCTTCAAGTTCGACCATGTCTCTCTGAAGTTTAAATTGTTTAAAAATAGTATTATAGTTGTTGAAATGTTAATTTTGGTGTGAGTTGTTTCCTAACCGACATACTAACATATGCAATACATTAATATCTCAACTGGGTATTTATCTTGACAGAATATAGAGTTTAAAAACCACCGCCCATGGTTGTTTTAGGTAGGAGTGAAATCCCGGTCGTTCTAGTGTAACTGCTAGCAGAGAATGAGAGTGTTAAATTACAGGGAAAAAATTATCAGCAACTGTTTAACAACTGTTCCTTATTCTTCTTATAGGGGCAATAAAGTCACAGTTTATGTACGTGTGTGTGTGTGTGTGTGTGTGTGTGTGTGTGTGTGTGTGTGTGTGTGTGCATTAACAGCAAACAACCTCCCACCAGAAGGCATACTGTCAGCACAGACTACAAAAGATGCAAAATAAATAAAGTATTAATTTACTTTAAGTTTAGTCATTGTCGGCCTGGGGCCACCAACAAAGGGCACGTCCGTTGTCCTCTCAAGGCTTCCCTGCTCCACTTGGCCAGCTGAAATTGTCTTTGCAGCTGGGGCACTGGGGCAGGGCCCGGGGGCTTGGACAGTGGAGAGAACCATCCTACAGTCTTGGGCTGCTTTTAGAACTCCAGGGACCTCCTGAACGCGGCCATACCAGCGCAGCAGGAGGGGAAGCTGGGACAGAGTGCTAGCCGCGTGGGCTTTGAGGGAGCACTGTGAAAGAGAAAGAGGGGAAGAAAATTAGTTCACAACAATGAAGAAAGAAAAGGTGCAGTGGGTTAAGTGTCATCTCCAGTGAAGCGAGATGTTCCACCAGAATCATCACCCAACCATCACACTGCCCACCCCCCACCCCACCCCCCCACACACACACATAAGGATAAGGAAAACATCAAAATAGGGGTGTGTGTGTTGTCTTGGGGTAGGAGAGTAGACAGTGTGTAGTGAAACACATCTAACTGCCACAATTAACCTGGATGGAATGGGAAGGATCACTGTTGGCTCCTTATGCCCATGGACAGCAGCGACAGCCGTTGACAGGAGACACGCTAGGCTGAGTGTGAAACTGAAAACCACTGGAGCACAGCTGACCACTAAAGGCCTCATTGTGAGAACTTCAGTTCAACACAGTTCACAGTCAAGAGACAGTTGGAAAAGGCTGGGGGGTGAAGGGGAAATTGAGTCCCTCTTTGCCATGAGACTGAAGCATTACCGCTCAATACCACAGAAATCACTTTTTATAATAAAATGGACCATAAAAACAACTAAACAACCACAGCGCACACTGTTCTCTGTTAAATACAGTGTAAAATGTGCAAAAACAATGTAACTGACTATTTAGATGACCATAAAGATTACCTTTTGTCTTTAAGATTAATGACAAAATTTAAGTTCAGTACTTAGGATTCTAAAGGTCAATAACGCAAACTAGATGTTTTTTATCTGCTGCAAGCAGGAATGAGCTCAGAAAGTGGAGCCCTTGAAATGTATTTCTGCTGGCTGGATTTGAATAGAACCCTTCCCATGCTGTGTTATCATCCTTTGCCAGGTGGCTCTGGACCACCTTAGAGAAGTAGAGCCTGAGCCAAGTCTGATGCAGCCACTCTTTTTGACTCCATTTTCTGCCTGTGTGGATCTGAAAAGCACTGGGTGCCCTCCATGCTCAAACTGATCAAAGTGTCAACATCATAAGTCATGCATGATCTGAAAATAACATAATAAAAGACCGGCCTTTTGGGAGAGGTCAGTTGTCAAATTCACCAGCTTAGCATGGATTTGCATGTCTCTAAATTAGACTTTCTAGATGAGTTGATGTCAGATTGCAGTTGTGTGTGCAACTATTTATTATGTTAAACACTGCCTTGGATGACCACCAATGACAGCTCAGTGTAAACT
The DNA here is from genome assembly GCF_029633865.1 of Lampris incognitus. NCBI lineage: Eukaryota > Metazoa > Chordata > Actinopteri > Lampriformes > Lampridae > Lampris > Lampris incognitus. The sequence continues at coordinate 31,395,905 of NC_079215.1, forward strand.
ATAGATATGCCTATGACAAATTTTGGAAGCTCTAGAATAATACATTCTCACTAGGGCTACACGATATCGGAAAAGACTCACATTGCAATATTTTTTTCCCGTGCTGTATATTGCGATATGAAAAAATAAAGGTATTTTCACCAGATGACATGACTAGTTCTATCTAGAAAGAATTAATCATTCTAGAATGATGGGGGTGATTTTGTAGGGGGGTGCATCTACATTGACAATAATTTTAAAAAAGCTGAATTGTAGCGATTTTGGTTTTTGTTGAAGAGTAGTGTGTAAATATGTGGCCATCCTACCGTGAGAGCTGAAAACTCCGCGCCCAGTGCACAGGAGGCAGAGAAGGACCAACAGTGGACAAATGTGCATCCTGATACTGATTTGATAAACGTTCCAAAATACACACAGTTCAAAATCACAATATGTAGTCTGCATTTCACCAAAATCGGAAGAAAAAAAAACCACTTAGTCTTAAAAATAATTTTAAATTCTAAAGTACCTCCAACTGACGTTGCTTTTCTTTTTGCAATCAAATCTTAACTTTTTGGTGTTTTTCTCCTGTTCCTCGCTCATTTTCCGGTTGCGGTTGACAACTAGTGGGGCCTGCTTTGGTTGTTTGATAAACTGATCAAGAATGATTGTGATTGGTGGTTCGCTATGGATGCAGAGCCTGCATGTCATTCACTAGCAACAAACTGTGTATCCAAGAACCCTTAAATGGGAGTAAATCATGTCATTTCAGGCAGACCTCTCTTGTAGATTTGTCATGGAAAATGAGAGCCATGCGAGTTTTCCGTTTGTATCAAGCAGCAAAAAGTTGTAGGATGAGGTGTTTGAGTTAATTTGCCTTACTTCACATCGCACGTCCTGCGATGTGACTACAGGGCACGCGTACATCGTGATGATGATGCTGAAACGATACATCGTGCAGCCCTAATTCTCACTAGCCTCTGATGCAGTAATATTGATACCATCATGTTTATAAATGAGCATGAAAAGGCATCCTCACTTCTGGTAAAGCAGAAAGACACATTTTTTGCAAAAGGTCTTGAACCATACAATTTCTAAACAAGACCAAGGTCATAGAACATCCATAAAAAAAAGAAAAGAAACTCAACGGCAATTACCAGGTAGCGGTAGATGCACGGCAACAGGACCACATCAGTCAGAGTGAAGTACATCCCTTCTGCAAACACATGCTCCAGGAAAGGCAGGTCTGTGGTCTTCACTTTTCTAATCTCAGAGTTCTCCCTGGTGGTTGGATGTGGAATTGCACCCACAAACAGTTTCTCCAGGGCGGCTCTCAGCTCAAGCCCATCATGGCCCTGTGATGACAGAACAGACTGGGACTCCGAGTTTTCTTGGCCTTTTGCAGATTCTCCGTCTCCCTTTTGCTTCTGCTGTCGAAGTTTTTGTCTGCGAATTTTGTCATCATTGTGGACTTTAACTGGCTCCCCTAATTTTTTCTCCAGGTGGAGAACAGCGGGAGGGAGGTGTGTGCACTGCTCCCCAGGATTTCTCAGGTGTTCTTCAACTGCTGAGGGAATACCGAGCTCACACAGTCTGGTCCACTGGCTCACCTGATGGAACAGGAGAAAACGTGTAAACATGTAAGTTTTTACAGACAAACATAGTGACACCTTTACTGAAAACTTTCTAAAATAAAGGTAAATGCTAAATTCATGGCTGAAAGATTGTGACAGTATCCTTTAGAAATGGACTTCAGAAACCTATAGCTTGACACCACGTTTCCAGGCCAAGAGCAATTAAGCAGGATGCTCCAAATTATCTGCAGACAAGGAACTTCACTAAAGGATGCTTTGCTAAAGTAGACAGTATCATCTATTGCAGTGATACTCATGAGGGGGGCAGGGCCCAGAAGGGGGCCTCAGGGAACTGCTAGGGGTTCTTGAGGTGATAGTAAGTCATTGAAAGCTTCAATCACAAAAGATCAATAAATTAAAAATAAATAAATTATAAAAATATATTATAAAAATAATAAATCAAATTAATAATTATTCAGCTTTCTAAATAACACCAAGCATGTATTAATATTGTGCAAATATAACTGCCTTTTAACTTTCTGTAGATGGCATGCTCTCCTGGTTGTTATTCATGGGGAGAAGGAAATAATGATTTTTGCTTTGTAAATATTTGAAGACGACTATGACTGCAAATGTTTTAAACCACTTTTATGCTTCTGTGGGGAAACAGAATAAGCTACTAACTGCACTGGAGTAAGTATGGAGTAGCGATGACTGACAGCCAGACATGGTTATCAAGCTCCTGTGTGTGTGTGTGTGTGTGGGGGGGGTTCCATGGAAACAGGGTCATTAGGAGCAAAGAGGTTTACAACTCACGTTACGCATTTATTTAGAAGAGGGTTAAAAGGGACAAAAAGGGACGTTGAGCAAATGCAATCGATGCTGATTGCTTAGACTGCATGAGCCCTATTTAAAGTAGTTTGAAGTATGTTAATTAACCTCAGCGCAGGCTTTCAGGCAGGTGTTCTTGAAACCGAGCAATGCCACCACGTCCTTCCTGCGGGGGTCAGCCTCGGCGGTTTTGGCGATGATGTGCCGAAGCACCACCGCGAGTCCGGCCCTGCAGTATCTCGCCGTCCCATCCATGACAGCAGGGAGACGACAACCCCTCAGCAGCGAGGGCGCGTCATCGGAGGATATGATGGAGACGTCCACGGACTGCGGTAGGCGACCACTCAGTGTGTGAGGGCCGACAGGCGCCGGCGTGACCAGAAGCACATTGAAGGACTTGCATTCGCAGTACGACAGGAGAAACAGCGCGATGGAAGTGTGCAGAGGAAGAGACGGCTCTTCGTCGTCGGTGCAAACTTCTAGATAGAGGGAGGACCGTTCGGAGTCGGATTGCTTCATTTGCAATCTGTTCTGCAAATCCCTTATCTGTATACGACAAGCCCGGGAAACCTTGTAACTACGTGTGGTTTGATTCCAGGGTTTAAAATGTCTTTTGAACACTTACGACAGCAACTGCGGTGCGGACAGCACGCCTCTGGCTAAAACGCGTTGTGCTTATTTTAACCACTTCCTCTTACTTCTTCTTCTTCTTCTTCTTTCCCATTTCTGAGGGAGCTCGAGACCTCTACTGTGCCACCAGTCGTCAGCTGACGATTCACACGTTACCCATGAAACCAAAGTCAGAAAAGCTTGTGAAAATGTTGGATAAATTGTGCGAAATAAATTATAATCAACCTCGTACTAAAAATCGTACATTTGCTGCATATAACTAAATAACGTCAAAATGTACGAGTGAGAAATACGTTTGCCCGGGCTTGTGATTTGCCCGGACGAATTTGACAGTTGCACAGATTGTAAGGAGGAAAATCGCTGTAACCCGAGCAGGTCCATATCCCTTTTCTGGCGCTTTTGGTCTTCTTTCGTGTATTTTTATTCTTGTCACAACGAACATATTCGTTCTAGGAAAAAAAATCAGGTTTACGGGTAGCGTAATATAAGGTAATATAACCAAACGACTAACAAAAATTCAACGAACACTCCAAAGATATACGGCGGTTTCTGATAGCTGGTCGGTAGTAAGTCAGTTAACTCCTTCGTTGCCGTGTCGGTGCTACAAACCGGTCGTAGCAAACGAGCTTAAGTAGGTGTGTGTATAGTGTGTATAGTGGAGACGCATCCCAGAATAGGTGGAATTTGAAAAGAACAAAACTAACATTCATGATTAGTTTATGCATGCTCAATGTTCCAGTTTAGAAAATCAAAGAAAGTTCATTCAGTTCATTTGGACACAACGTTTATTAACAAAAACATTTCATGACTGATTCAGCTTTCCTTGGTTCCTGATTACTCACCACTAGTTTAAACCATGGCTGCAACCGTCAGTCTGGAATTGGATCCCATCTTCCTGAAGGGGCTCAGTTACCTCCACTCAAAAAGTAAAGACTCAGCTGAGAAACTCAAAGCTCTGCTGGATGAGTCCTTGGCCAGAGGCAGTGATTCGTCTTACCGCTCATCTCTCAAGGTAAAGGAGCTAATCTGCGTCGTTGTCCTGATACATCAGAATCATGTTTATTGGCCATGTAGGTTTGCACATATATGGAATTTGACTCGGTTTCGTGGCTCCCTAAGTATACTTAACTCAGCCTCCCTAAGTATACTTAACTCAGCCTTGGAATAACAACACTATAACAATACATGCTCTGCTCACGATGACCCTGATTGTACAGATGCATTTTCAACGTTTGACGTCTTATTTAATTGAAATATTTACTTTTGTGAATTTGACACTTCATTTTAGGCTTAAAAGTCTAATCTGGCTTCTCTAGTCATGAACATTGTATATTTCTAGGATATGGAGGTGACCAAGAGTTCAGTGTCAAAACTGAGCCTAAGCAAACAGGACTCCAAGTCCTCATCCAGCTCCTCCTCAAGCAGCAACACCAGCGGTAGCAGTAAATCCAGCAGCTCAGAGAAGAGCAAAAAGGAGGCAGAGAAAAGACCCTCTGAAAAGGTACTGGTTGTGTTTTATATATCTACAGGGACTAGCAGATATAATTATAACCTTATGACACTTAATGCAAATTCAACATTGTATCATAGATATATAACATCTTTATAATGTCATAAATATCATAAGATTATTGAAATTTGACATTGATGCTGCTTAGCTGCCAGTGATCATCGACATACATAAGTACAACTTACCTGTTCTTTGTCATTGTAACCCTAGGTCAGGGTTGATCTGGGTGAGGTTGACCCTCCAAAAAAGCCTCGCTTAGAGAAACAGGAAAACCGTTCTTCTCCAGTTACTGTTCAGACAAGCAAAGACCTCATTCTGCCGAACATACATGATTATGATGAGACCAATGCTGATGACTTTGCCATGGAAATGGGTCTTGCTTGTGTGGTTTGCAGGTAAGCGTTGCTAATTGCAACAAATAGCTTAATAAATTAAGGAGCAGGCTTACTAAGTGAAATCATTCTCAAAAATTGAGGTGGGGCACTGCTTTTGTGGTGACCAGCATCAGGTGTGTTTGAATTTTAACTGTCTAACATTTAAACATTTGTTTCAACACTGGTTTTGAAGTTTTTATGAGTCCGTCCTTACCTTTTCATCTAATAAATGTTTAGCGTTTTAGATCATTTAGACATTGATTTTTTTTGTTATTATTTTTTTGTTGCCCTCAGTTTTTGGCAACCATTGTCAACTTTGTACTGAGCCCTCACTGTTAGGAGACCAACAGAATCCAGTATACACCCAAATTTCTCCTTGGATAACAATGGAAATGCCAGAGCTAAGTTGATCATACTGATTCAACAATATAGGAAATAATTTCACACAGAAATCTATAATCGGATTGAAATCATATCGGGAAATTTACAGTAAAAAAAAACCCTTCCCTCGGTCAGCCTGGCAAATATGCAGTCCTTAAGGAATAAAATTGCTGCGATATATTGGGTGTCGATCAGCATTGTAAGTACAGGAATACCTGTCTCAGCATTCTTTGCAAAATTCTTTATTGACTTGGATTGGGGCTCGATGATTGATTTAATGGCTTTGGTATTCTGGCTGGATCAGGAAAGACAGGCAACGGGGAAGTCTCATGGAGGTGATGTATGCCTTTACATCATTCACAGATGGTGCAGCTATGTCACTGTACGTAAGAAACTGTCTGCCCGACACGGAGTCTCTATTGCTGTTGGTCAGACCATTTTACTAACAACTGTTCATCACTATAATTTACATATATCTCAAGGCTGACACAAAGCTGCTGCTGACCCCATGACACAGCATTTGAAATCTATCTCCTGATGTCTCGCGTATTATCGTTTGAGGTTTTCATGCACAAATCATTAAACATTTTTTAATCAATATGTAACTTGTCACTGACATCATGATAAAATACTATGTCATCACTTCAGGCAGATGACCGTAACTATGGGAAACCAGTTGGTGGAATGCCAAGAGTGTCATAACCTTTACCACCAGGACTGTCACAAGCCTCAGGTGACAGACAAAGAAGTCAATGACCCCCGGCTGGTGTGGTATTGTGCTCGCTGCACTAGGCAGATGAAACGCATGGTGAGAAATAGACATGATTATTGGCTACCTAAGCAATGGTGAACTATAATCCAAAGCAGATAGATATTGGGTTATATTATTAGAATCAAGTTTTTTTTTTTATATAATCACTTCAATTGCTGTTTTTTTTTTTTTCGTACTTTGTTGCACTAGGCCCAGAAAGCCCAGAAACCTCCACAGAAGCCAGCTCCTGTGGTTGCATCAACAGCCCCTGTTGTTAAAGACACACTGGTTAAAAAGACTGAGCTTAAAGCAAAGCCCGACACAGCCAGCACCTTTCAAGCTTTCAAAAGAACAGAGGTGAAGGTAGGTATTAAAGTTCCCTGACCTTTATATCAGACCTGGGATTAAATCAGCAGAGCCAACACTGGTATTTTGTTATTCTTAAGTGAAAGCACATATTATTGCTTGAGCACTGACAGTGGCAGCTAACTTGAATGTATAAACGTGGGCAAGAACGTGCCATAAATGTTCATCACTGATCAACAAAATCATAAAAGAGTCACTGTCCAGCCACATGCTGTTGCTTGCTGGTTATTTTATTAAAAGGTGACCTGGTTTTATTTGTACTCTAACCTGAGCAGAGGTGTTCACAAACTTTGGGTCACTGCACAACATGATGGCAGAAGACATGCAGTGTATAGTAAGGAGTGGCAATGACTTTCTCTTAAGCAAAAAGGCAGTAAAATTAGCTATTACATGAATTAAGAAGTCACAGCATGGGTGTAAAAGTTTTACCACAGTGACTGTTTCCCTTTACAGTATCGAAGATACACACCTAATGTTTAAGTCAGGTAATTTTTTTTTGGGGGGGGGGGTTTGTTAGCTTTCTGCATTCTCAACAAGCCTTTGGGCTGTGAGGTTACACATTTAAATCATGAACATAACTTGATATACTGGATGTGCAAAATATTGCTTTGTTTTCACAATAAGCACCTTTTACTAAGTACATCAGAGGTGAAGGTCTAAAATGGATTTGTTGGAAATTGCAATGCTTGACACCTCATATCAAGAAAAAACAAGCCTTCTGCTGGTGGTTCCTGGTAGCTAAAGTTGACAGAAAAGCACACTTTTTTGGTCACTGTTTTTTTTGTTTTTGTTTTTTTACACTAATGAGGGTGAAAGGTAGTATGAATAACAATCGCACAAACTAACAATTAGAACTTGTGTTGTACTGATATTTCACAATGGTAACTAGTGATGACACGATTAGTCTGTTAATCAGGATATTGTGTAGTCTAGAGTATTACTAATCAGTTAGTTGATCAATAGAACATAAATCGATTATTGTTTTGGTTACTAATTAATCGTGTTAGTCATTTATCAAGCAAAAATACCAAACATTTGCTTATTACAACCTCACAAATGCCGAGACTTACTTGTCTTTTTGTGATTTACATCATTATAATATGAATACTTTTAAGGTTTTCTTTTGGCCGCTGGTCAGACTAACAGTTTTTAAGACATCACCTTGGTCTCTGAGAACTTGTGATGGGTATTTGCTATTATTTTTGACATTGTTTATGACATTATTTTATAGACTAAATGTTTAATTGATTAATAAAGAAGATAATCAAAAGAGTTATCGATAATGACAATAATTGTTAGTTACAGCCCTAATGGTAACCAATTAATTTTGTCTGTCAAGGCTTCCACAACATCAACCAACCCCTGCATCACCAGCTCGTCCTCCTCAAGCAGTGGCCTCACCGGCTGGGCTGCTTTTGGGGCCAAGACAACTCCCTCTGTTTCTTCTAGCTCCAAATTAAGTTCTTCAGGTCCCAGTGGTAACAACAAGACCACCACAACTCCCTCCACCCAGAAATCTGTGGGCCTATCTGGGCTAGCAGGAGCAAAGTCAGGACTTGGAAGTACCAAGATGACAGGAGGCAACAACGGAAACGGCTCAAGCCAGGTGCCTCTGAAACCCCCTCCACCCCTTACGCTAGGTAAGCAGACATTGAATCGCTCATCCAGCGCAGAAAGCCAAGGGAAGGCGTCTGTGTCTGGGTCATCAGGGGCCAGCTCCCCTAGCGGGTCCCAAACAAGCACAGCTGGGAATGGTGCTTCAGGGAGCAATGGGGGTGGAAATGGGAATGGGAATGGGTCAAAGGCTGCTGTTGGTGACAAGGCACCCACATCCCAAGAGTCGCAGCTCAACGCCCTGAAGCGCCTGCAAATGGTCAAGAAGAAGGCAGCACAGAAAAAACTGAAGAAATGAGTGGTGATGAAGAAAAACCAACAAAGAGTGGTGAAGACAGAACACAGTAAGGCCTCAGGTTTAGGGTGTATGATGTATGGAATTAGGATGAGAGTGTATCATTGTGTCATGGTGGTTAATCCATTTACAGATGTCAAGGACTTCTGTAAATGAATGAGTCACCATCCAGATCAATACTTGAATCTTGCTTTGTTTAAATGCTGCTGGAGTTTGTGTGCTTCGTTATGTCCCAGTAAATGTAATGATTGACAAAGCAACTGTCACTTTTTATGAAAAACCATTAAATATCTTCTTCATATATAACGACCACTGCTATTGTTATGACCTTTTTTGCATTGCATCTCTTTGCAGATTTTTGTGACTGAATGAGTTTACAGAACATAAAAACAACAAAGAAAAATTACAATATTATGAGGACATGTTTATTCATTGCACAACTGACATTATATATATATATATACACTTTGAGGGATATTAGTCTATCGCGCCATTAATTTCAAGTGTTCAAATCATTTACTTCATATATGTAAATAACCTTTCATATCGGGTCAACATCCATTCACATTTTTAACAACACTGTAGTTGACAATACAAAGTGCAGAGCACAGTGGCCCAAATATGATTAATTATCTCTGTCACTATTCTTTTAAGATCAACGATCATGGGTCTCATTTGATAATGAGGGCAAACACTTCCTAGTGCAAGACTTCTTCATATAGCCGGTATGCAGCAATCTAAAAATTGTGCCCCTCCATTTTCCCACATTGAAAAAGCCTCAATGTATGATCAGGTAAGTGGGTACCTTTCTTCAAAAAACATGTCTGATCTGATTTTCTTCAGAGGGCCATCCAGACACCATTTATGCGTAGGACATCTTGCCAAGGTAGTTGGCAGGAACATATCCCTTCTGGCCATTAGCCTCAGCTAACCACCAGTCCTTATTGCCTCCCAGGTCACAGAACTGGAGGATGCGTACATGCTGGTACTCATGCAGGGTCAGCTCCTGGTCACAGCGGGCTTGGAATGCATATACAGCATAGAACTGTGGGGGGGGGGGTAGATATGGATCAGATGAAAATAGATTTAAAAAACGACTTTCCATTTTATAGATAGAATTGTCTGCAATAAAGTTAGGATACTTTACTTCTTTTTTCTTTCTTTTTTTACTTAAACCCACAATTTGAGGCATGGATTAGACGCATTTCATGCATCCCTTTGTAAATCCATAAGGTGGCGCTGTTTATCTGTTTAACAGAAGAGGCGGTATATTGAGTAAACTTTTCACTGGCTGTAAACTGCCGATGCTCATTTACTTTGTGTCACGGCACGATGGCCCGGGGCCTACATCCTTGTCACAGCAAGCAAAGACACAGGGAAGAAAATGACATTTATATGCCTTGTCACCTTATATATGTAATTTACGTCCACATAATCTCCATCCAGTATAGCGGCAGACACTAAAGCTATCAGGTGCTCCGCCACAGTGCTGTTCATTTATTCATTTATTTACTGGCATGCCCAGGTGGAGAACTATTTACTGAATTTCTACCCTTGCATTTAGCAAATCTGGATATAAGTTATCCTTTATTTCATGTGGTTTTATTAGACTAAATATGCATAAGTGCAGTGATCAGCAGGCTTTGCACCTGTAGATAACAGATACTGAACACCATGCTGAGTGGTCTCAGTGTTGACTAGCGAGAGACTGATAGGCCATGTTACCTATTTGTTTTTTGTTTGTTTTTCTACTTTTTGTTTTTGTTGTCAGGTGGATATTTACAACGGCACTGTGTGAGTAAGGAAACCTCACCCACACAGGACAACCACCAACACACCTGCTGAGTATCTGCCTCCAGGTTGTCCTCCATGTCCTGCGGGCTTTCCAGCTCCTCCTGTTGACCAGAGATAGTGGAGCAGCTGTCGGTGGTGTGGAGGCTGAAGCTGTGGAGGCTGCTGCCCCCGCTGCCCGACACGAAAAGACTGATGTTGTCAAAGTCCTCATCCACCATGACTGACTGCTGCGGCTGCGGCTGCTGTTGCTGCTGCTGCTGCTGCTGAGTGGAGGCTAGTCCTGACCGGTTCAAGTCCCTCAGCGGGTTGTATTGCTTGAGGAAAGTGGAATAGACATAGCCCTGGGTACCTGACAAGGACATGCAAACACAGTTATTACAGAGTTCCTGCCTCCCTGGGAAACCACATGTTATCTTTTAACTAATTACAGGACAAATTGTGCACAGGACAAGTGTGGAGTTGTTCATTGTTTGCCTGGACTGGTTTGAAAGAACACATGTGTATCAGGGTTGTGTCAACCTACTAAAAGGAAGTGGGTCTCTCTACCCCCCCCCCCCCCCGGTAAAAGTGGACCTTTTTATGCTGAACACAGAATATGTTATGCAAGCCAGCCTTTCACCTACTATGGCTGCAAATACACAATATTATGCCGAAACTTGTTAGCCAAATAACGGATATTTCAGGCTTAGAAACATCATATGATCGTGACTGAGCCTACTTTGTTCCTTCGGCTTAGTTTCATTGAATATGCTTTTTGTTTTTTTGCAGTAGGTTGAACTGCCCACCTGACACTCCTTTGATACACATATACTATGTATATTGCTTCAGAGGATGACTGTGTGCTTAACATGTGCAACTGTATCTATCATTCTTTTGCTGACAGTGTTTAGATTGGAGACTATTTGATTACGTTGTCTTGGATACTGTTACGGCGTTAGCCCTGATATCAGCTGCAAGGTAAATAACGCCTTAGGAATTAATGTAATCCCAGTGGATAAGACAAGTATGTGGAGGGTGTATTGTCACATTGAGAAACATACGCACATTTCTCCCAGAGCTTCACACACACACACACACATATATATATACAGACAGCGAAGCCAGTCTCATTTCTCTGTCTGAATGCCCCAAGGGAGATGCTTTGTAGCCTACTCTAAGTAACGCTGCTTACAATGTGCAGCAGTTTGTTTCAAACAGGTTGGTATCGCAGGTGCGAGACACTGTGAGCAGACGCGGGACCTGCTGGGGAGTTCCTGTTGTGAGGCACCCGTCTCAAGAGGCAGGCAAAGAGACATGAACAACCGCAGCATCACAGACACCCCCTGGGGATTTCTCCTCTCGCTGACTGACTTGTCAGTGTCAGGAAGTGACGTTTGGTGTGTCAACATAGCCTAAGTCCTCAAAGAAATACCGTTCCTATATTCACACACTACACCCAGGAGAGGAATGTTTGTTGAAAGTTACCTTGCTTTTGCGTGATAACTTAATCCAACTGATGAAATAAACAAACTTGCCTCCAGTGTGGACCAGCCAGCGGCTGCTGCTGCCCAGTGGGTCAGAGTCTTCCAGCAGAGCCACCAGCTCTCCCTCCAACAGGCTGAGGTCCTGCTCCTGGCAGCCATTACACTTTCTCTTGAGCTGAAACAGAGAACTTGGTGGATATTCTGCCAGCAGCCAGGCGCGCTCCTCCTCGGTCTGATGCTGCACCTCCGGCATCTTGAGGAAAGAACAAGACGGGACAAGGGGTATGTGGTGGTGTGTGTGTTTAAAGAGTGATAGAGACAGTATTGTGTACAGGGAATTGTACTTGTATGATGTGTTGCCAGCATGAAAGAGCATTCAAACGGAGAGGGAGGAGGCGAATAGTAACAAGCTTCCCTGGGTTTTATTAAAATTTTAGTTTCTCAAACGTATCTGTGCAAAAACAATTCTGCCAACACGTGTTCAGGTGCAGTCACACATTCCTACAAATGTGTGTGCGCACATGCAAACACCACCATAAACATACAAGGGGACTGATAGCTGAAAGAGGTGGCAGGGTGTTGCCAAACACCTCATACAATCACAACTTGGCTCTGGTTGGTGTGAATCCTGTTTAAGAACTCACTGAACTATGTGGGACTATGGGGTTTATGTTTAATATGGGCAGAGCAAGTTCAGTAAGGATAATCTCGCTGACTGCTGGTTGAGTTTGCCTCAGCCGCATATTAAACTACGTTTTAACTATGCACCAATCACAAATGCCCCTGCTTCAGTTGTGATTCTGCTGTGTGTCTATGCTGCAGCTCTTATGATTGCTTCACTGCTGCTCAAACACCTCCACCCCATTTGCCACCTGTTTGGATCTGCTTGTATGGTGTTAGGGGGATCATGCTCTATGTTATAGATAGTTTTAGTGCTTTATAGGTGCAGTCCATATACAGCAAATCCATTCAACACCAAAGCTTAAAGTTACAATGCCATTTTAATACAATAGTGTATATATATATATATATATATATATATATATATATATATATATATATTTTTTTTTTTTTTTTTTTTTTTTCAAGGAATGTGTTGTCCTGGTTGAATTGGTGTTTCAGCAAATACAACTGATTAGGGATTTGTAAAAATATACAGTTATTAATGAACGTGTCACATTATTAAATCAGTATTGGGACATTGACATGCAGGACTGTAATGATCTGTCAATCAGTTTCTCTGAATAAGGCTCACCGTTATTTTCTTGTCACGTCTCTCAAAACTGACTTTGCGTTCCATTAGCTTCTGTGCGTTATCCCTGACAAAAGTCAAACTGTTCAGCTCATCCATGATGCTGTTTTGCACCTCACTGATGTTTGACAATGGAGCCTGAAAAACAATAAACAGTTCACTTTGAACACAAAATAACTCGAAAGGCAATCTAATGACCACCATGGACTTTTTCGTAACGAATATTATAGCTGGTGAACTAACTGTGGCAAATGTTTTTTGTCACTCGAGGGACACTCACTGGTAGCTGCTCTATGGATGGAGCGTGGTGCAGGGTTGTGTCCATCAGTCCTTTCAGCAGGATCATTAGACAGCCCACACAGTTGGTCAGGATGGTGTAGGTGGCCGTATTGAACCTGTGCAACTCCTCCACCAACTGGGCATTGAGAGCTTCATAATCCCTCTTTGCAGGCCCCTGGTCCTCTAACACTAGTGACGGAGAGGGAGAAGTGGTACCCGAGGAGGAGGAGGAAGGGGAGGAAAAGGAGGAGGAGCGCTCCAAGCGGCTGCAGTAATCCAGCAGTTTGTCATAACGTTTTTGGATTAGCTTTTGCGGTGCGGTGAACATGCCCTGAAGAGAGGAGAGAGGAGCGAGAACCAGGCGCTCCATCTTTTCTTTCTGGTGATTTTCAAAAAGAAATGAGATGTATAAAAAGGTGTGCAAACATGATTGAATATATATTAGAAGACCAGCATTGCTGCAGTTTTTGATTTACATACAAGCACAGATCACACTCATGTATAGTAATGCATACTAGTGTGGTGGAAAAGTTTCAGCAAACAGTTAGAAATTATGAACTTGAGTCATATCTCAACTGTTGTAGTCAGAGTAAAGTACCTGTAAGGGCTTAAACGCAGTATGAAATATAAGTGAATGAAACTACCTACACTATGCTCCAAGCACACAGCCAGATATGATTATGCAGTTTCTTTGAAAACATACACATTTTTTGTTGTTGCAGTTAAGTTAAGCAAGTAAAGCTGCTGAAAGTTGATGAGCGGTTTTCAGTAGTTCTGCCTTGTTGGTGTGTGGTGCTCTTTCATAGGCTCAGTTATTTCAGAACAAGAAACTGAGCCGTCCACCAAGAAGCAAAGGCAGGATGGAAGTGGTTATAGAGCGAAGGATTCTTTCAAAAAGATCAGCTAAGAAAACTGGAGAAACAGAAGAGAGGGGTGACTAGATTAGAAGAAACAAAAGTACCTATACCCATCTTTAACAAGCAGTCAATAGCCATGTTTTCTAGTTACTTTTCCGATCTGGCCAGCTGCCCTCCTCACTTCACAAACATTAATGACGAAGTTAGTTGGTTTAATGATTTGTGTACATCTGCCCTTAATTTTTCAGCTCCATATAATTCCAGGGCTGTCCCAGTTATTAACACAACCCCAACTTTATTTTTTATCCAAAATCCTTGAAAAAATTGTTGTGGACAAAATTCTGCAGCTGACTGAGGGTCATAACATTTTCGATAAATTTCAATCTGGCTTTCGTCACAAGCATAATACTGAGACTACATTACTAAGCATGTCCAATGACATTCTTATGCATGCTGATAAAGGTGAACACTCTAATCTTATTCTCCTAGATTTAACCGCTACCTTGACCATCGATCATGCCATCTTACTTGATAGGTTGGAGAACAGGTTTGGCATTTCTGGTACAGCGTTAAATTGGTTTCGCTTTTATCTGACTAATAGATATCTTAATGTTTGTATTAACAATCTTGTATATCCTTGTCAGCTCCCCTACAGTGTGGAGTCTCTCAGGGGTCTGTCCTTGGGCCAATCCTCTTCTCTTTATACATGCTTCCTCTGGGTCATTTGTTTTGTCACGTCAAGACATGTTATGCCGATGATACTCAGATCTATTTCTCTGCCAAACCCAATAACCTGAATCAACTGTCCTCCCTCCATGATTGCTTAGCTGCCACCAAAGACTGGATGTCCCTTAATTTCCTCCATCTAAACCCTGACAAAACTGAAGTTCTCTTAATTGGTCCTGAGAACTTTACCACTGCAGTTGATCAGTTTATTGGTCCACTTTATTCAAACATCCAACCTACCACTAAAAATCTTGGTATCATCTTTGACCAGAATATGTCTTTTGATCACCATGTTACTAAGCTTATCCAATCCTGTTTTCTTCAGCTACTAAATATTGCAAAAATCAGAAATATTTTGTCTTTTAGGATATCGAAATATTAATTCACACTTTCATTTTCTCCCATCTAAATTACTGTAACTCCCTCTACTCTGGCCTCAACCAAGCTGCTTTAAATTGTCTACAGTTGGTTCAGAATGCAGCTGCTAGACTACTAACTAGAACTAGCCATAGGTCCCATATTACCCCTATTCTTGCATCCCTCCATTGGCTCCCCTTAAAATTCAGGATGATCTATAAGATCTTATTGATTACATTTAAAGCACTGCATGATCTTGCCCCCAGTTACATTTCTGATCTTCTCATTCCTCATTCTACCTCCTGATCACTCCAATCCTCAAACCTCAGTCTTTTATCCATCCCCCATTCCAACTGCAAAACAAAAGGTGACAGGGCCTTTGCAGTTGTAGCCCCAAGCCTCTGGAATAATCTTCCCCAATCCATTAGATTTGCTGAATCTTTGGACTGTTTTAAGTGGCTTCTAAAAACCCATCTTTTCAGGCAAGCCTTTTTATAGATCCCTTCCCCTGCCTTCTGTTTTGGTTCATTTTTAGCTTGGTCTGTTACTCCGAATGCCGTGTTTTATATTCATTCAATTTATTTTATGTATTTATTTGTACTTTGTGTATTTGGTGTAAAGCACTTTGTAACTGTGTATTTTTAAAAGTGCTATATAAATAAAATGTTGCTTGCTTGCTATAGCTGGATTTCTAATGACATACAAAGAGGTAAAGGGATAAGGAGAAAGGTCAAAAGAGGGCACAACTAGGACAGAAGTGAGACAGACCTGATAAATCATGTATCAGAGATGGAAGAAAGACACTTCAAAACGAATACTACCTGTGCTTTGTTTGTTATAACCAAGCTTTACTGCTTATTACAACCAAGCATCACACTTACAAAGTGCTTATATGGGTCGTTGTTCTTATTGTGCAGTGAACCATTTGTGTCAATTTTGTTTGGATCCTTAATAATGTTCTCCAGGTCCTGGACGTTCTGGATGGCTACAGACACCATCTCCTGTGGGGAAAAATGTAAATTAATATAGAAAATATAGAAATCATACACACATAATCATACACAGTATGAAATCACATACAGTTCAGGATAACAGACATTTTTTTGTATGTAATTTTTTTTAGGGGGGGGGCAGACCTGGGTGTGCTGCAGGTAACAGGAAACATTCTTGACCAGCTGTCTCACTGCTTTCTCCAGACTTCTGAAGAGCTTCTCCGCTTTGTCAAATGCCTCATCCCTCACCTATGGAAATGAAAGCTAACTTTTAACTGTTTGTGCCTTTCACTTCCTGCTCCAACAAATATTGACCTTCCAAACACCCACAGTATCCAAACTATGGCTAAAAGACATTTTTCATTTCGGTTAAAGTTCCCAGGCTCGGCCACTTGTATGTCCTTTACACAGTCATTATGTAGGTGCGGTTGAGTTCGGGTTAAGCTAAGACACATGCCTCTTTCCAATGTATTTTACCTGTGGTTCAACTCCAGTCAGTATCTTGAGATAGCCAGTGAGTCTGTCGCCCTTCTTCCGAATAGAATGGATGTTGAACTTGTTCAGTTTTCCTCTCAGGTTCCCCTCATCCTCTGTCCGCTTATACTTCATGACTGAAACACAGCAAGATGTCGCTAATTCAACCAAACTTTAAATATTACTAAACAGGGGCACAGCTAGTGGAGCAAAACAATGTAGAGCACATTTATTTCATGGGGTCCCAAACCGGGGGTTGCTTCAGACTTGAAAAGCGATATTGCACTAAATCACACGGACGGGGCCAGCGGACCCCATGCCTCGTCTTTTAATGGAGCCCAGGGTGGCATTTCTAACACTGAAATGGGAATATTGATATTGAGATGATGGGTTAGCAGAGAGCTTGCAATGCATCACAACTGGCACTGTCCTTATTCTGTCCCTCATATTATATTTTCATAGTCATTAGTTCGTTTATTGATAGAATTAAAATAGATTTAGCAAACGATTGCTTTAATGCTCTACCGGTGTCAGGAAGCTGACGTTATTCCCAGTTCTGTGGTCAATACTCCCACCTAGTGGTAGAAAAGCTTACGTTACAAGTAAATTGTGTTTTGGAAGCCATTTAAGTTCGAGCATACGGAGTGGACGGATAGTGTTACGTGCGTCTGTCTTTTCCTTCGTCTACTGCCCTTACACGGAATAACCTGTAAGTTCACTGCTAGATAATGAAGTTTTGTTATATATTCTAGCTTTATGTAGATAAATGAATCGAGTTTCATCCTTTTACACTGCATGTACATGTTCGGATAGCATGAGCTAACTGATTGCTAACTTACCGTAACCAAGAATGTCATTAGATGTTAGCCGCGCGCGTGGCAGAATTATTTTACCGTTACATGTATGGCTTTGTAGAGCCGAAGGAACGGAGAAGACCGTAGGTTCACACTTTAGCCGTGTAGGCAACTTTCTTTAATCAACGGTAAATCAGAGAGACAACAAAACCACAGCTCGACTGAGCGAAGGCGGCAAGAATAACCAGAAAACTGGCTGAACAACCATAACTTAACCCTGCGTTAACCTGCCAGGGCAACCCTGACTTAACCCTTAGTTCCTGGGGTGAATTCTATCCCCAATACGTGTCCACCACATGAGCCCCCCAGAATTCGCCCTAGTAATCGAAGTCAGGCAGGCGCGGGGGGACGACAGGCCGTCCGCGGCGGCTCCGGGTAACAGGGGCCGGAGTGTTTCTGGGAGGCATTGACGCGGGCCTGTGGAGGTCGGCCTGAGGAGCAGAAGAGGCAGCGCGGGCCTCCACGGGCGGAGCCGGGGGACGACCGCGACGAGGAGGTTGGGCTAACTCCAACGGCTGCGTCAAGTCCAGGTGTGCGGGTTTAACTCGGTCCACTGAAACATGCTCGGCCGTGCCCCCAAAATCCACCACCAGGTGCTTAGTTCCCCATTCCAGGACGCGGAAGGGGCCGTCATAAGGGGGTTGCAGAGGGGGGCGGTGTGCGTCGTGACGGATGAACACGTAGTCCGCTGACTGCAGACCTGGGGGCACCTGGGACACCGGAGCGCCGTGTTGGACGGTAGGGACGGGTGTGAAAGCTCTGACCCCGTCCAGCAAGGAGGCTCGTTGGTCCACAGCTGACCAGGGACGCGTTACGTTGGGCAGGAAATCGCCTGGGACTCGCAGCGGCGTGCCGTACACCAGCTCCGCAGAGGAGGCTTGTAGGTCTTCCTTCGGGGCGGTCCGCAGGCCCAGCATGACCCATGGGAGCTTGTCGACCCAGTTGCAGTCCTTGAGAGTAGCCCGAAGCGCAGCCTTCATGGACCGGTGGAAGCGCTCACATAGGCCGTTCGCCTGAGGGTGGTAGGCGGTAGTGCGATGAAGCTTGACGCCCAGAGCCTCACCCACAGCATTCCATAGCTCTGAGGTAAACTGTGGCCCGCGGTCAGATGAAAGGTCGGAAGGCGTACCGAAACGTGAGACCCACGACCCAATAAAAGCCCGGGCCACATCAGCAGACGTCGTGGATGCCAGGGGAACAGCTTCCGGCCAGCGCGTAGTCCTGTCCACCACAGTGAAGAGGTAGGTGAACCCATGGGAGGGGGGTAGGGGACCAACCAGGTCGACGTGGACATGGTCAAATCGTCTCTCCGGCACTGCGAAGCGTTCCAGGGGCGCCTTAATGTGGCGGTGTATCTTAGCCCGCTGACAGGCAACACACGAGTCGGCCCACGCTTTCACATCTCTCTTAAGTCCCTCCCACACAAACTTAGCAGAGGTCAGACGCACGGATGGCTTACCACCTGGATGAGAGAGGCCGTGCACAGCTTTAAACACGGGGCGTCTCCAGCTGTCCGGGACGATGGGCCTGGGCTGTCCTGTGGAGACGTCACACAGGAGGGTGACACCTGTGTCGCTGAAAGGAACGTCCTGCAGGCGGAGCCCCGTGTCGGAGGTCCGGAGACGGAGGATGCTCGGGTCCGTGGCCTGGTCAGCGGCCATCTGTGCATAGTCCAGGCCTAGGTGGACCGCTCCAATCACTGCCCTAGAGAGGCAGTCAGCTACCTGGTTAGACTTACCAGCGACGTGCTGGATGTCGGTAGTGAATTCCGAAATGTAGGAGAGTTGTCGCTGCTGGCAAGCGGACCATGGCTTGGCCGTCTAGGACATGGCAAACGTGAGGGGCTTGTGGTCCACGTACGCAGTAAACTCGCGGCCCTCTAGCAGGAACCGGAAATGCCGGACGGCGAGCCAGAGACCGAGGAGTTCCCTGTCAAAAGTACTATACTTGCGCTCTCGGGGTGTAAGCTGGCGACTGAAAAAGGCCAAAGGCTGCCAAGTCCCCCCCACCCACTGCTCGTGAACCGCACCAACAGCATAGTCCGATGCATCCGTGGTTATGGAAATAGGCGCTGTGGGTGAAGGATGCGCTAGCAGGGTAGCCTGGGAGAGCGCAGCTTTAGTCTCGGTGAACGCACGGTCCCGCTCTGCTGTCCAGTCGACCGCCTGGTTGGGGGACATGCCTTTCAGCGCCTCGTACAGTGGCCGGATGATAAAGGCGGCTCGGGGAATGAAGCGGTGGTAGAATGTCACCATCCCGATGAACTCCCTGAGCGCACGAGCTGTTTGGGGGCGCGGAAATGCCGCCACCGCATGCTGGCTGAGGCGTGTGAAGAGGGCGTGAAGATGGGACAGGTGTATGTCGTTCAAATAGACGAAGATGAAAGGAAGGCCACGGAGCACTGAATCCATCAGCCGCTGAAAGGACTGGGCCGCGTTTTTGAGTCCAAATGGCATTCGTAGGAATTCAAATATTCCGAATGGGGTAGTCACCGCTGTCTTGGGGATGTCCGAGGGGTGCACGGGAACTTGATGATAACCCTGACCAGGTCGACTTTTGAGAAGACGCGTTTGCCAGACAGGTTTGCAGAAAAGTCCTGGATATGCGGGACAGGATAGCGGTCGGGCGTGGTGGCGTCATTTAGTCGGCGGTAGTCCCCGCATGGGGGCCAACCTCCATCAGACTTAGCCACGATGTGGAGTGGGGACGCCCACGGGCTGTTAGAGCGGCGGATGATCCCCATGCGTTCCAGGTGCTCGAACTCAGACATGGCAATGGCGAGTTTGGTGGGGTCGAGACGCCTGGCTCTGGCGTAGACCGGGGGCCCCTTCGTAGCAATGTGATGCTCCACCCCATGCTTAGCAGTGGGTGCAGAGAAGGTAGGCTGGGTGAGGTCAGGGAACTCAGCAAGGAGGCGGTTGAACTTGTCTGCCTCTGAGAGAGAGTTGGCTAGACCTGCATAGGCCGCTTCCCCCCGCGTACATGCGAAGGAGGAGAAGGTTAAGGCGTCGACCAGACGGCTGTTCTGAATGTCCACTAGCAAACCGTAAGCGCACAAAAAAATCAGCTCCGAGGAGGGGAAGCGTTACATTGGCCATGACGAACTCCCACCTGAAGCGTTGTCCACCAAAACACAGTTCTACAGACCGCACGCCGTAGGTGTGGATAGGGCTGCCGTCAGCCGTCACCAACTGGGGGCCCCGCTCCCCGCCCATGATGTCGACGTCAGTAGCAGGGAGCACGCTTCTCTGTGCGCCCGTGTCATAGAGAAATCACCGACCGGAGATGGTGTCGAGGATGAAGAGTAGCCTGCATCGTATCGCCAACACTCATGGCCACTACTGAATGTTGGTCTTCTCGTTTCCCGTCGGCCTGTAGTTGCAGGGGGAACGGCACCGTTTAGCTTTCGCACCAAATCGAGCGTGGTACATACAGAGTCCAGAGGGCTTGTAGCGGTCTGACGCTGTGGCGCCACCGTCGGGCCACGCCCGCGATGTCGGCGGGGGGCCAGTGAAGGTAGGAGCCAGCACCCCGGCATGGGAGGAACGTTGTGTAGCGACGAAGAATCGGTCAGCCTCCTTTGCCAGCTCACGGGGATCAGTGATGGTGGAGTTAGCGAGCGCAGTCTGGACGTGGGGCGGCATGTTCCGCAGAAACAGCTTCATAAACAGGAAACATGGCTTTTCTTGACCCAGTAGATTTAACATCCTGCTCATTAGCTCCGATGGTTTGCCATCTCCCAAGCCCTGAATTGCAAAGAGGCGACGTGCTCTCTCCGTTGTTGACAGTTCACAAGTTTCAAGGAGGAGATTTTTAAGTGCGGCATATTTACCATCGGCCGGTGGGTTGGTTATGAAACCGCTTATCCTGGAAGCCGTAGCGCCCCCCAGCGCTGCCACTACGTAGTAGTACCTGGTCTCGTCTGCTGTTGTGTCTCTGAACGCGAACTGTGCCTCAGCCTGCGCGAACCATGTAGCCGCGGAAGACTCCCAAAACTCCAGCAGTTTAATTGCAACGGCGTTCGTAGCCATAATGTTTGTGGTTTCAGAAAACTTATCCGAAAACCGACGTCGGGGTCACCAGTGTAGAGCCGAAGGAACGGAGAAGACCGTAGGTTCACACTTTAGCCGTGTAGGCAACTTTCTTTAATCAACGGTAAATCAGAGAGACAACAAAACCACAGCTCGACTGAGCGGAGGCGGCAAGAATAACCAGAAAACTGGCTGAACAACCATAACTTAACCCTGCGTTAACCTGCCAGGGCAACCCTGACTTAACCCTTAGTTCCTGGGGTGAATTCTATCCCCAATACGTGTCCACCACAGCTTACCTGTTATTAAGAAAATGGCTTACATAGGTTAAAGAGAAGAATGTAATGATTTGATGTGTGTTTTATGTATGTCTACACAGAATAGTCTGTTAAAATATTGTTGCGAATTCAGGGGGCAGTCCGGGAACCGCCACGTGAACCCGTGTCTCCTACTCCGCAAGCGACAACGTTAACCAGTCGACTAAAGGGTCCGACCCGTTAGTCCAGGACCAGCGTGTCTACTTGTCCATGCACGTTACACTACCCCCCTCCTTTGGGAAGGCTCTCTCACGCCTCTGGGCGCACGCGCTTCCCATTACCTCACGGTCTCATCGTCCCACTTCTGACACCAATGTAGCGAATTCGGGGGGCAGCCCGGGAACCGCCACATGAACCCGTGTCTCCCGCTCCGCAAGCGACAACGTTAACCAGTCGACTAAAGAGTCCGACCCGTTTGTCAAGGACCAACGTGTCTACTTATCCATGCACGTTACAATATCTTTATTTTTTTTCTCTGTTACAGTTTTACAAAATATGGTTTCTCAGTAAAAGCTCTGAAGAACTCAACACGGTCTCCTGAGTACTTACTGGAGCCGTTGGTTTAGCTCGCTGTCTAGGCTATGTAGGGGCATATAGCCGAGGGCAGAAGAGTCCTGCATAAAGACTTCATTATAACCTTGAGCCATGGTCACACACATGGGAATTTATTTAAGTTATTGACAGACAGAAATGATGAAGGATTCCCTTGGTGATGATAAATACCCAAGAACACACCATCATCGATTCTCACCTATGTCCTTCCGCCTCTTGAACTCGTTGATGTTAACATTGATGATCTTAGTGGCGGTGAGAGCTTCCAGGAGTGGCCGATTATCTGGATGGTCATTGGGTGTGGCCTGCCACAACTCTCCAAGTAGCAAAGGGTACTTCATTACTCTCTGAACCGGCTTGATAAGAAGTGACCCCATGTCCAGCAGGTTGGGTTTCCCCCTGCAGTCAATAAAAAATAGTATGCTAAGTTAAATATAGCCTACGTGATAAGATTGTGATGAACTACAGAATGTTGGTGCATAAATTATAATGCAAAAAAAAATCTTGAAAAGATGGCAAAACAAAGCTAATCAGCCATGTTAGATGGGTTTAAGATCATTACACAGTATGGGTATAGGCTGTACAGATAGTATAATAAATACATACAATTTCAAAACTGTTAATATGATGTTACATAGTACTTACTCTTGGTCATAAATTCGCCTGTAAGAAAATACAAAGAAAGCACAGTAAAAACCATTATGTATAGTGAGTTAGGATCTCCAGAACAATGGAAACAATATAGTGAGCATAAAGTTATTCTGATGGATATAAGTGTGGAGGAGCTGAGTTAACTTACTTCAGGGCTAATACACACTTGATGAAATGCTGCTTTAATTCTTCCTCCTTTTCATATGATTTTAGTAATGAATTAGCATCATCGTGATGGTAACAATAAATCTTATAAATGTCCTCCAAGGTTGCCTTGGCCTGGATGAAAACTTCCCCTTTATATAAAGAAAAGAAAAAGCCATTAGATTTAGAGCTGGACCTGTCCATGTATAAGACATATTTGTAAAAGTAAAGTAATTTCTACAATAAGCATCTGGATGATGTGAGTATCGTGGCATTACCAATAATAATTGTATCGGGGTCAGGTTCAGCAGTGGCCTCCTGCAGTCTTTGAAGGAGTGCTGCAGATACTTCACTCACTGTCTCCATGTTGCTAAACAGCCTGTCAACATCCACCACCTGACAGGAGATGAGAGTATACAAAAATCTGAATTTAATCAAGCAGCTTTATTATTTTCTTCGAAAAAAAAAAAACGACGGTAAGGACTGCTTTATCCGCAGTGGTAAAAAGCCAATGATATCCCCCACCAGAGGGGAAAAAATACAGATTTTCTCCTTTAGGGAACCAATAACATACCTCAAATACCACTACTTTGTCTTTAACTCTGGTAATAGTCTGAACAGGTAAGTGGGGTTGAAGTCACACATCATCAAGCTGCTTCTCTCAGACAGAAAATGGTTTACTACCTGCAGACCTCTGAGAGGCTTGACCACCTCTCTGATACACAGCTCCAGGTCTGTGAAGTAGTCCTTTTCCGTCTGCACTAACTCCTGGATGACCTTTGCCCTACGGCTCATTTTTCTTGTGCGCACCTCCTCAGGGTCAGGGGGGGTTGGAGAGGAAGTGGATGACAGCTCATGCGGCGTCATTCTCTCTGAGGAAACAGGGGTAAGGTTATAAGATTAAAAATGCATAATTAAACCTTAGAGGTGATAGATTTTGTTCCTGATTAATTCTCATGAAATCCACACGTACACAGACAGCATGCACAGCTGCACACCTGATGAGGTTATTAGCAATTAAAGGTCACAATAAATTAAACCTATTTGATTTATTCTGCTCAAATTTGCAGTTCTGAAAGTGATGCATTTTCCATCTTATGCATTTGCGCAAACATTTTGTACACACACCCCTCTCATGGCTGTGCATGCTTGGGAAAACCTAACATCTTCCCTAACATTTTCCTTGACTTCAAGACAGCCACTGCTATTTCACACCAGTGTCATTATTTTTGACTGAACGCCAAAAAGGCCTCAATTAAAATGCCAGGCAGGTTCTTTCTCTCTCTCTCTCTCTCTCTCTCTCTCTCTCTCTCTCTCTCTCTCTCTCTCTCTCTCTCTCTCTCTCTCTCTCTCTCTCTCTCTCTCTCTCTCTCTCCCTCCCCCTCTCTCTGCGTCTCTCTCTCTGCCCCCCCCCCCAGCTCTCTCACTCTTTTTTTTTAATCGCTCTGTAGCCTAATCAGTCTCTGGCTCCTCTGTGCTTTGCATGACAGCCAAGGCAGGCAGGAGTCTGTGTTCAGGGAAGAGGGATGCTGGATGCTTCCTCACCGCCTAATCGCCTGCACGCACCACTTCCTTCTCTGGGGGGAATGAAAAGAGAGAGAGCAAGGTAGAGCAAGAGAGAGAGGCAAGGCTCGTTTCGGGTTACGGAACTAATCATTTTGGTGATGTAATGCTAAAGCGTGCATAGGCATTCCATCTGTTCCTGCTGGGGTGGAGGCAGATGTGGTGGAGATGGGGGTGGGGGGATTCTACATACATTGATAAACACAAGCGTCTGCGTATGTCGGGACACAGACAAGACTTACATGAGTATAGAATTGTATGTACAATCACATCTACCCACACACAATTTTTTTCCAATCTCCGCCTTAAAAGTCCATCGATCTACTTGCTTGTTCAGTGCATCGCCACATATATACATGACAGATATACTATACGCAGTCTAGTGAATTCTACAACACAGGTGCTTACTGTACATTTCCGCAGATTCATACACAGCACAACGTGTATGAAAGATTCAGATGCCTGGTATGGCAAATTTAAAAATCTGCAAATGATATGCCATTCATTTGGAGAGACACAGAGAGAGAGGGGAAGTCTACGCAGGTCTGGAATTCAAGCCCTGGTCCAGCCAATACCTGCGACTCTGACAAAATATTGACTGTAAAAGAGTAGCATTATATCTCGTCCAATATTTAACTCATCAAAACACCCTGCCAATAATAATGATAATAATGATAATTAAAAAAAGACAAAGAAACTGCCAGTCTCCTCATACTCTAGTCCTGAAGAAGACCTTTATTTTACTGTATTTGTAACACAGGCATTTTACACAAGGCAGGAGGATATACTAAACAGAGTGTTGGCTCATTACAGGAAAACACACAAACATGTGCACTCGTGCGCACACACACATTGACATTCATACATACTGTCAATTTAGCATGCGAACTGTCAAGTTACAGTGATTTTCATTTTTATTTAATTCGCTGACACTAATGGCAATACTGGTAATTAATTGTGGTGTTATGTTGTGGAAAAAAAGACAACAGGCGAAGCTCTAGTCGGGGCGTACTCTTCAATCAAACAACACAACTCACAACGTTCACTCACATGACTCGTAAAAACTTTTAACTGGATCGAAACATGGTATTGTTGCAGCAATGCCAGACATAACACCCCCCCACACACACACACACACACAAGAACCTAAGTGTGATACTCGGTCACAAAGTCACGCAGGTGCACAGGCCGGGTACGTGCACGGACTGTGTGGGGCACAGGTGCAGCACTAGCCTCAGAGTTTGGCTCCATGACTCCTAGCTGGATAGGAGGGGCTAAGGTGTCACAGTGCAGAGGCACTGGGGATGCTGAGGTGTCAAGCTGTGAGACTGGTAGGGCTACTGTAGGGGCTGCACCCAATCCTGGCCCAAGAGGGGCCTGTACCTTGTGCAGGCGGCTAGCATGCCAGCGAGTGCCATCCATGAACCTGAATGCGGCTGGGCTGAGCTGTCGGCTGACCTGGACAGGATCTGACCAGAATGACTGTAGCTTATTGTCGCAGTGAGGTCATCGGATCCGGACCCAGTCGTAAGTGACAATGGCAGGAGGCCTGGCTCGTCATGTCAAGTTGAACCAGTTCTTCGTCTAGTTCTAATGTGTATTGACTGTGGCTTGAACTGGGTGAGTTGGAGTATAGGCCAGGGCAGGGTGGAGCCTATCCAGAGGTAGCTGAAGCTCCCGTCCCAGCATGAGGGAGGCTGGAGAGACTCCAGTGGTGGCATGTGGGGTGGCATGATAGTGTAGCAGTGTCTGGAGGAGGCTGTTATTGATTGTGCACCCTTGGGCGAGGTGCGCCCTGATTCTGTTCTTTAAGGACTGATTCATTCCGCCACCACCACCCCTCCCCCCATTGGCAGCTGGGTTATAGAAAGCTGTGCGAATATGGTGGATCCCTTTCCCTTCCAGGTAGGAGGACAGTTTGTGTGAGACCATCTGGGGCCCATTATCAGTCATGATTTTCTTGGGCAATCCCCATCATGAGAACAGGGAGTCTAAAATATCAGTTAACACCTTGGCTGTTAGAGTGGAGGTCATAGGTCACAACAAGAAATTGCTGGTGGTGTGGTACCCCTTGCAGCTCACCGTAGATGTCGAGTTGTCGATGCTCCCAGGGTTGGGACGGCCAGTTCAGGAACTGCATGGGCGGGTGTGGGGCTGGAGCCCTGGTCTTGCCGCTGAGCAGACAGGCAGTGCAGTCCTTGACCAGGGTCTCGATGTCTCTGTCGATCCTTGGCCACCATATGAGGTCCCAGCATTGTTGTTTGAGCCTGACTATGCCCAAGTGGCCCTTGTGTGCCATAGCAAGGACGCGTGCAGGAAGGGCACTTGGGACCACAGTGCAGCAGCCTCTGGCAACACAAGTGTCATGCTCGCATGCCAGCTCCTCTCGGATCCTGAAGTAGGGAGACAGCTCATCCGACACCTTCGCGGGCCAGCCCTGCCTGATCTAGTATGTTGAAACTGAGGAGAGGACAGGGTCAGCTGCTGAGGCATCCTGGAGCTCCATCAGTGACAACGATGTCATCATACCCTGAAGGGGTATGTGGAGAAGCTGGACAAGGTCATGCTCTGCCTGGTCATGCTCAGAGGCCAGAACCAGGGGTGTGGGTAGGTTGGGGATCGAACGTGATAGCAGGTCAGCCACCACGTTGTCCTGGCCTGGCGTAAACTGCAGGCAATAATTATACTACTGTAAGCGGTCAGCCCAACGGTGAAGGCGGAGTAGTTTGTGGCCAGTGCCTGATGTGGCCAGGAGGGTGGTGAGCGCTTGATGGTCTGTCCTCAAGGTGAATTTGCATCCATAAAGGTACATGTGCCAGTGTTCACAGGTCCAGAGGCATGCTAAAGCCTCTCACCCCCCTACTGAGTACCTCTGTTCTGTGGGGCTGAATGCTCAGGAGGTGAAAGCAATCAGCCTTTCCACTCCCCCATGCAGCTGGGGCATCACGGTACCAATGGCGATGGCGGAGGCGTCGCATGTGATGACGGGTTGGGCTGGCTGGGTTGAACTGCACCAGGATTGGTGGTAAGGTGAGCTGTGACTTCAGGCAGTGCATCGTGTCAGAGCAGGCTGGTGTCCAGAGCCAGGGCTCATCTGTCCTCTACAGTTTGCGCAGCGGCTCTGTTGTGTCGGAGTACTGCGGCAAAAAGCGGAGATATTACACTGTCATGCCCAAGAAGGAGGCAACCTGGGCGGGCGAGGTGGGCTCTGGGACACGTAGGATGGCTTCTGTGTTCAAGTGAAACGGGCAATACCTTCAGCGGAGAGGCGGAACCCCACATACTCAATGGCTGAGGCCCCAAAAATGCACTTTTCACCATTTAGTGTGAGGTGGTGCTCAGCTAATGCACCAAGTATGCTGTGGAGGCATTCATCATGCACTGCGGTGGTGGCTCCGTGGACAATGATCTCATCAAGGTAGATGGCCATGCCCTGGATCCCAGCAAAGATGGAGGCCATGATTTTCTGGAAACAACTTGGAGCTGAATCAACCCAAAAGCCATACGTGTGTAGCGGAAAACCCCTTTGTAGGTAATGAAGGTGGTGATGTTGCGGCTTTCAGGGTGTACAGGCACCTGGAGATAGCCCTGGCGGAGGTCAAGTTTTGAGAAAATGGTCGACCCATGGAACTGGGCAGTGAGCTCCTCTGTCATTGGCAAGGGGTATCTATCAGGTATTATGGCTTTTTTTACCGCTTTCAGGTCCACGCAAATGCGCAGCCCCCCGTTCTTCTTCTTAGCCACAACCAAATTGGAGATCCAAGGTGAAGTGTTCACCTGCTCAGTTTGCTGTCATCAAGCATGCACTGTAGTTCAGAGGAAATTTCATTGCACAGGGCCAGAGGAGAGCGGTGGAGTGGCTGCATGATAGGCGTTACTGTTGGGTCTAACAGGGGCTGGTGGGTGAAGGCAGTGAGACAGCTCAGCCCATCAAACAGTGCTGTTGCTGCCAGGGGTTGGTAGCAGTGTGAATCTCTGTGCCAGTAGTGTCTAACAGGGTGAAACCTAGGCTGCTGAAGAGGCCGAGGCCAAGGAGATTGGCCCTGTGGCGTGACAAGTGAAACGTGAACATCAGCAGAGTCCTGTCCCCATACCTCACGGGCAACTGAAGAGAGCCCACAATGTCAATTTCAGCATTACTGTAGCTGCGTGGGGTCATGGAGGGCTTTCCCAGCAGCATGTGGGAGAAGAATCATTTCCAAGTTGCCAAGTTAAGCAGTGAGACTGTGGCCCCCATGTCAAGAAGGAGAGGTAGAGTGATGTCATCAATGAACATGTTTTAAATGACACTCATCCTGAGCTAACATTATGGATTATTATTGCAGGAGCAGGTGTGGCTGGGTGTTGTCGGTGGGCTCTGGCTGGGGCAGACCTACAGACTTTGTGAAAGTGGTTGAGCTTTCCACAGTTGGAGCAGATTTTCCCATTACAGGTTGTGCTCTTGAATTGTGTGTGGGAGAGCCACAGTCCCCACATCACTGCTGTGAGCGAGCATGGGGTTGTGAGGCTACTTGTACACTGTCTGGGCTGCTAACAGCACTGGCGAGGGGAGTTGGTGTCTGTGTCTATGGCTGGGTTGTACCCATTGGCTGATCATTCAGGTACAGCGAGGTGAGAGAAAACAGACTGGCCGCACATTCAAATGCAGACTCGACCTGCAGTGCTATCTTAAGAGCCTGGGCTAGTGTCAGGTCATCATTTTCAAGCAACAGTTTGTCCCTGATTCTGTCACAGTTTTTGTGTAAAATGAGTTGGTCATGTACCATTTCATCTTGTAGCGCCTGAAATTTGCATACGCTGGCTAAGCCTCGTAGATCAGCCACATACTGGGATACAGACTAGCCCGCTCGTAGGTGTCGGCGCCTGAATATAACGCGACGGAAAAGTGATGCTTGATACAGGGGCAACTATGAATATCATCGATGAAACAGCTCACCAGAGACTTAGACAGAAGCCCTCACTCACCAAATGCACAGTTCCCATATTTCCTTATGGTTCACGCACACCACTGCCTGCCCTAGGAAAATTCACCTCACTGGTCAAATCCAAATCGCGCTTCACAAATGCAACATTCCATGTTATACAAGAACGTAATGGCAGTCTACTGGGCCATGACACTGCCAGTCAGTCAACTGGGACTAATCAAAATCACCAATGCTCTTCACACATCTCCACAGCAGCCAGAGCAGCCCACAAGAACTTCAAACCAGACAGATGTGAGGGCAGTGGATGATCTCCTCACTGAGTATGCAGACCTCTTTCAGGGGATAGGAAAACTGAACAACTTTCAAGTCAAATTGCACATAAAGAGAGATGTCCCTGCCGTCACACAATCTCACAGAAGAGTATCTTTTCATGTAAGGAAGCAAATTGAGGCTGAACTGCAAAGTCTAGAGGACCTTGACATCATCAAGAAGGTGGATGGTCCCACTCCCTGGGTCTCTCCAATCGTTCCTGTTCCAAAACCAAAAGACCCGGAAGCAGTGCGCATTTGTGTAGACATGAGGATACCAAATCAGGCCCTCGAACAAGAATGACATCTCACACCTGCAGTAGATGATGTGATACAATCACTCAATGGAACCAGGTTCTTCTCAAAGCTAGGTTTGAACAGTGGGTATCATCAGCTAGAACTAGAGTCAACCTCTCGATATATCACAACATTCTCCACCCATGTAGGGCTGCGACATTACAAAAGACTGAGCTTTGGAGTTTCATCGGCTGCAGAGGTGTTCCAAAATGCCATTCAACAAGCCCTGGATGGCATCTCAGGAGTAATCAACCTAAGTGATGACATATTAGTGTTTGGGAAAACAAGATTTGCCCATGACCTAGCTCTTGAATAAACGTTTCAGTGACTAAGGGAGAAGAACTTAACCCTCAACAAGGCCAAGTGCTCATACGCTCAAACCACTCTGGACTTCTTTGGATACACATTCTCAGATGGAGGATTCTCTCTGGATCCCAAGAAGGTTCAGGCACTTCACGACACTGCTGCTACGACTAATGCCAGTGAGGTCCGCAGTCTTCTGGGCATGGCAAATTACAGTGCTATTTTCATCAAGGATTTTGCCACAATAACTCAACCTCTGAGAGAACTTACAAAAAAGACTGTTCATTGGACCTGGGCGGAAGAGCACCAGAGGTCTCTCGATGAGATGAAACGAAGTCTAACAAGTGATACAGTGATGACCTACTTTGACCCACACAGACTAACTAAACTAGTAGTTGACGCAAGTCCAGTAGGTCTTGGGGCTGTGTTGGCACAAAGGAATGGCCCCAATGAACCAGCTACAGTGATAAGCTATGCAAGTAGAGCGCTGTCCCCCATTGAACAAAAACACTCACAAAGAGAACGGGAAGCACTTGTGATTGTGTGGGGTTGTGAACATTTTCACAGATACCTTTACGGAGCACCCTTTACACTTATCAGTGATCATAAACCATTGGAATGGATTTTCAAAAACCCCAAATCCAAGCCACCTACTTGTATAGAACGCTGGAGTCTACATCTGCAGCCTTTCAACTACACAGTCCGCTACAAGTCTGGTAAGGACAGCCTAGCAGACTATATGTCACACCACCCTGCACGAGTATCACATATCTCTCATGACATTTCAGACAATGAAAGACGAGCAGAAGAATATGTCAACTTTATTACAGCAAATGCTGTCCCCACGGCAATGACACTGAGTGGAATTCAAGAGGCGACCAAAACTGACCCCACTCTGTGCGAAGCCATTCAACTCATCAAAGAAGGCTCATGGGAGTCACTGTCCAAAAAACAAGATGTTTCTGATGGAGTGGATTTTGCTGCTCTAATGTCATTCAAGAAAATCAACGATGAACTAACTGTGACCACTATGGATGACACTGTGCTACGAGGCACGAAGATCATTGTCCCTCATTCATTACAAATCAGGGCCTTGTCACTGGCACATGAAGGCCATCAGGGGGTGGTCAAAACTAAGAAGTTGATCAGAGAGAAAGTCTGGTTCCATGGCATTGACAGACAAGTAGAAACCATGATAGCTGGTTGCATCCCATGCCAGGCTGTTGTGCCTCATCACACGCAAGAACCTCTCTTCATGTCTGAGCTACCATCTTCACCATGGGAAACAAAATTGGTGTGGACTTCTGTGGTCCATTCACTTCTGGTGATTACCTTTTGGTGGTCATAGATGAATACTCCAGGTATCCAGAGGTAGAGATTCTGCAGTCCACATCAGCCAGAACCATGATCCCTAAACTCGACAAAATATTCTCTACACTGGGAATTCCACTGGAGGTCAAAACTGACAACAGCCCGCCCTTCCAAAGCTGGGAATATGCAGACTTCTCTACATACTTGGGTTTCAGGTATAGGAAGATAACTCCGATGTGACTTCAGGCCAATGCTGAGGCTGAACGCTTCATGTGTACTCTTGAAAAGACCATACGTGCTGCCCACATTGAAGGTCACCCATGGAAACAGACTCTGTACATATTCCCCCGCAACTACTGTGACACGCCTCACTGCTCAACTGGAATGGCGCCTACAGATGTGCTGTTTGGTAGGCCCCTCAGAATCAAGCTGCCTGAATCTCTTCTTCCTTACCAGTCTCAGGCTGATGCAAAGCTACGACAAGCAGATGCAGTGGCAAAGAACAGGATGAGACACAATGCTTACAGGATGCGCCATGCTGCTCGTTTGGCTGTGAAAGTAGGCCACAGGGTCCTGTGTCATCAAAAGAAGGAAGGGAAGCTATGCCCTTGCTTACAATCCCCACCCATACAGGGTCATCGCCATCAAAGGCTCCATGGTGACAGCCAAACACAATAACCATGTCATCACCAGAAACTCATCCCACTTCAAGATCCTCCCTGTAGCTGAAAATCACCACTCTCGGCAATGTGGTTTGAAAGGCGTGGACTGGACCGAAATCCACCCTAAACAAATCCCAGATCCCTTAGTCCCTAACCCCCCTGGGCCACAGTCACCTGTTCAGAGATACCCAGTCAGGGTAAACAGAAGACCCCTGTCATCCCTCACTGACTTTAAATTGAACTGACTAAAAGGTATAATGCAAGAGAAAGTTTGAGTTGGACTGGTTAATAGTTATTGTTAAAAAAAATCTAAGGAAGGGAGGGTTGTAATTTCCATGCTTTGTAATATGTTTAGTAATGTTTCTGGTGTTAGTTTTAATGTTTATTCTGGTCACAAGAGGGCGCTCTAGGTTAAGTGTTGTAGATGTGAAACGCTCTTGGTTCACGTTAAGCCTGGAAGTAGCGGAGCTGGTAAACAGTGTTAGTAGCCATGGCTAGCAGATGCACGAGCAGATGTACCGTTGTTGTTATGCAAATGTGTCTCTAAAGATTCCCAAAATGCACTTCATGGTATTTGAGTTTTTATTTCAAAACTTTACAGGTCACACATACACGAAATTAGCACTGGCAAATGTTCGCCTCCCGATCACTTCCATTCTGTGCCAGCGAAGGGGCGAATTTAACATTCGCTTCCAGTGGCGAAACTTTAGTGAACTTTGACCGGCGAACTCGCAGCCTCAACCAATAGCAAAGAAGTGGATGTTGTTGACCCCACTTGGCTGCAATTGGCTGTAGTTTTCTTAGTGAGCCAGGAGACTTTGATTGTAGCTGTGTCTAACCAGCCGGTTTTGTACGCCATTGCTTATGAAAATTACAAACTGCCCCACAAGAGAGACGCTGTAAGAAGGGGCGCGGGAAGATGGGTGCTAACGGTGCTGCAGCACCCCCTAACTGCAGGGAGGAGGAGCTGCAGGCAGGATGAACGCCCTTACTGCTGACTGCAATTTTATTTTATTTTTTTAAGTATATACACTACCGTTCAAAAGTTTGGGATCACATTGAAATGTCCATATTTTTGAAGGAAAAGCACTGTACTTTTCAATGAAGATAACTTTAAACTAGTCTTAACTTTAAAGAAATACACTCTATACATTGCTAATGTGGTAAATGACTATTCTAGCTGCAAATGTCTGGTTTTTGGTGCAATATCTACATAGGTGTATAGAGGCCCATTTCAAGCAACTATCACTCCAGTGTTCTAATGGTACAATGTGTTTGCTCATTGGCTCAGAAGGCTAATTGATGATTAGAAAACCCTTGTGCAATCATGTTCACACATCTGAAAACAGTTTAGCTCGTTACAGAAGCTACAAAACTGACCTTCCTTTGAGCAGATTGAGTTTCTGGAGCATCACATTTGTGGGGTCAATTAAACGCTCAAAATGGCCAGAAAAAGAGAACTTTCATCTGAAACTCGACAGTCTATTCTTGTTCTTAGAAATGAAGGCTATTCCATGCGAGAAATTGCTAAGAAATTGAAGATTTCCTACACCGGTGTGTACTACTCCCTTCAGAGGACAGCACAAACAGGCTCTAACCAGAGTAGAAAAAGAAGTGGGAGGCCGCGTTGCACAACTGAGCAAGAAGATAAGTACATTAGAGTCTCTAGTTTGAGAAACAGACGCCTCACAGGTCCCCAACTGGCATCTTCATTAAATAGTACCCGCAAAACACCAGTGTCAACATCTACAGTGAAGAGGCGGCTGCGGGATTCTGGGCTTCAGGGCAGAGTGGCAAAGAAAAAGCCATATCTGAGACTGACCAATAAAAGAAAAAGATTAAGATGGGCAAAAGAACACAGACATTGGACAGAGGAAGACTGCAAAAAAGTGTTGTGGACGGATGAATCCAAGTTTGAGGTGTTTGGATCACAAAGAAGAACGTTTGTGAGACGCAGAACAAATGAAAAGATGCTGGAAGAATGCCTGACGCCATCTGTTAAGCATGGTGGAGGTAATGTGATGGTCTGGAGTTGCTTTGGTGCTGGTAAGGTGGGAGATTTGTACAGGGTAAAAGGGATTCTGAATAAGGAAGGCTATCACTCCATTTTGCAACGCCATGCCATACCCAGTGGACAGCGCTTGATTGGAGCCAATTTCATCCTACAACAGGACAATGACCCTAAACACACCTCCAAATTGTGCAAGAACTATTTAGAGCAGAAGCAGGCAGCTGGTATTCTATCGGTAATGGAGTGGCCAGCGCAGTCACCAGATCTGAACCCCATTGAGCTGTTGTGGGAGCAGCTTGACCGTATGGTACGCAAGAAGTGCCCATCCAACCAATCCAACTTGTGGGAGCTGCTTCTGGAAGCGTGGGGTGCAATTTCTCCAGATTACCTCAACAAATTAACAGCTAGAATGCCAAAGGTCTGCAATGCTGTAATTGCTGCAAATGGAGGATTCTTTGACGAAAGCAAAGTTTGATGTAAAAAAAATCTTATTTCAAATACAAATCATTATTTCTAACCTTGTCAATGTCTTGCCCCTATTTTCTATTCATTTCACAACATATGGTGGTGAATAAGTGTGACTTTTCATGGAAAACACAAAATTGTTTGGGTGATCCCAAACTTTTGAACGGTAGTGTATATATATTAAAACGATATAATAAATAATGTTGCTTTGGGGAAGAAAACAGATTTTAAAAATCAAAATGTGTTCGTTAGTTTTTAGTGATCACAGACCTACGGGTTCACGGCGCTGTCACTCTGATGTTGATACAAACGCTCAGTCACGAGGCATTGATTGGCAAACGGCCGTCGGACGAGGTAACTTAACATGGCGCAAAAACTAATCTTAGACTTGTTCAATTCTAAAAATGTGAAAACAGCAAGGACTACCAAGTTAGAAGATGCTGCTAAAGCAGCAGCACCTCGGCCTACTTCTACTGTCCCCATTCCCCACTGATGATCACCAGGAGGATATTAGCAGTGCGGACAGTGCAGCTAGCGGGTCAGCGGCTGCTAACACCCAAGAGCTAACGTTAGCAAACACAGACCGGCAGGACTCAGCGGGCTCAGCAGCTACATGTTCCAGGCCAGGCCGCTCAGCTAAGGTGAGTGTGAGAGGATTTGACGAGCCTTGTCGAGCAGATATGCGTTTTCCTGGGAGGAGAATTGGAACAGAGACCTTCGAGCGGTCATTTCAAAAAATGTGGTTTAACAGGTGGAAATGGTTTCACTGTGTCACGGAGAGAGACACCGTTCTTTGCTTCACCTGCGGCAAAGCCGTAGAGAAGGGATTAAGACATCACGATAGAAAGACGAGTTCATTCACAGTAGGAGGCTTTTGTAACTGCCGTAAAGCAACCACAAAGTTTAGCCAGCACGAGATGTCAGACATACATTCAGAATCAGTGAGGATGCTTGATTCGCTCAACAACACTCCAATTAATGCTCTACTGACAGACAGTGTTGAGAAAGACCAACAAACTGCCAGAACTGTCTTAGAACTGATATTTAGATCGATAAGATTCCTCGGCAGTGAAGGGCTTCCGTTCAGAGGCCATAATAATCGAGATGGAGTGCTTTGGAAACTAATGATGGAGAGGACATATGATTTGCCTAAATCCCGCGAGTGGCTACAGCGAAGAGACAACTGGATTTCGGACACAATTCAAAATGAAATACTGGAAATATTTGCCCATGCTCTTCAAAGAGAAATCATGTCCGAAGCGAGAGAGCATTATTTCTATGGTTTAATTGCAGATGCGACCACCGATGTAAGTACAACAGAGCAATTGTCCTGTAGTCTGCAATATGTGGATTCAAAACTCGAGGCAGTGAGTATTCCTCGGGTTTTATAATGCACCCGATTCAACTGGAGAAACCCTTTTTACTGCATTAAAGATGATTTTGTGCGCTTGAATTTGCCACTGGAACGTCTAAAGGGATTTTGCTTCGATGGTGCTACTAATAGTATGCCAGGCTGCATCTCAGGCGTGCAAGCAAAACTGAAAGAGCAGTGTCAAAATGAACTCTATGTGTACTGCAGTAACCATTCACTAGATCTGGTGTTACACAAAGTGGCGAGGGGAGTTCGTGTTGTTGCAGACATGCTAAACTTTGTACGGAATGTCTCAGTGGTGATAGGGGAGTCCTCAAAGCGTAAGACGCTGTTCCAGTCTACGTTTGGTAGTGACGAGGTGGTCAGCAACTTGCTGTCATTATGCCCGACTTGATGGGTTGTGCACACAAGGGCTATTTCATGGGTTTGCTCCTCATATACACCCCTTTTGGAGACACTGAAGGTGCTAGAGCAAGACTAAGACAGTAAGGGGAGATACTCGGGCGAAAATATCTGGTCTATACAAACAAGCTACAAAAGCAAGAACATACTTTGGCCTTTTGAGCTGTGAGGCTCTTTTTGGACCGTGCGAGACTGTAGCCAGAACCGTCAATGTCATGTTTGTAGTAGGCTATGTAGGTAGCCAGGAATAGACAATGCTATGAGCTGAGTGGCATACTTTAAAATGACATTCATAATAACTAGCAGGAAAGGCAATTTCACATTATTGATATTACACCAGTTGATATGCGCAGCGCAGACTGTTCTTAATGTAGGCCTAATGAATATCCTGTGTCTGTGTTAATGGCATGTTTTCGGCTAGCAGTGTTGTCGTGAAAAAGATGTGTTTGTGTGCGGTTGATCCGCTGTGGCGACCCCTAATGGGAGCAGCCGAAAGTAGTAGTAGTAGTAGTAGTTGTGTGCGTAACTGATATGGGCCTATTAGAATTTTGGTATGTCAAATGATGGGCATGCGTGTGTGTCATTTGATCGACCATGTAGCTGTTTACATTACTACATCCATCCCAGAGTGCTAAAATTAATTCTGAATAGCTTCCCTTCCTTTTACCTCTCATTTGACTGTAAATTCCAACACATTGTTGGTAAAATATTTAACATTACGTCTTTGTAGTGTGTGTGTGTGTGTGTGCGCGCACACAGTGTGCGTGCTTAGTTATACTGTACGAGTGCACTGGGGTCTGTCGTTGTGCCACCGTGCGTGTGTGAGCATGCGTGAGCGAGAGACTGAGAGAGGGATGGATATTTCCTTGGCAAATAAATACTAGCCTAGATAGAGAGCACCTCAGCACCCCCACTCAAAATACCTTCCCGTGTCCCTGGCTGTAATTGAGTCGGGAGAGGGGCATTGAACGTAAACAAATGGAACATTTATTAATAACATAATTTCCTTTGGGCCCACCTGAAGGAAATGACAGCCCCCTGCTCGACCCCTGCAGTTTGCCTACCGAGCAAACAGGTCAGTGGAGGATGCAGTCAACATGGGATTGCACTACATCCTCCAGCACCTTGACTCAGGACATACGCAAAGTTCCTGTTTGTGGACTTCAGCTCAGCATTTAGCACCATCATCCCAGATATCTCCACTCCAGACTTACCTGGCTCACTGTACCAGCCCCCATCTGCCAATGGATTAAAAACTTACTGACAGACAAGAGGCAGCTGGTGAGGCAGGGAAAAATTACATCCAGCACCCAGACAATCAGCACTGGCACCCCCCAGGGATGTGTGCTGTCCCCTCTACTCTTCTCCATCTACACATATGACTGGACCTCAGCTGATCCATCTGTTAAACTCCTGAAGTTTGCAGACAACACAACCATCATTGGCCTTATAAGGGATGGTGACAAGTCTGCATATAGACAGGAGGTGGAACAGCTAGCTCTCTGATGCAGCCATGACAACCTAGAGCTGAACATGCTCAAAACTGTGGAGGTGACAGTGGACTTCAGGAGGAGCCCCCAACACTACCCCCCTCCACCATACTCAACTGTGGTGAAAACCTACAAATTTCTGGGTTCCACAATCTCCCAGGACCTAAGGTGGGCACAGAGACACAACCGTCCAAAAGGCTTAGCAGAGGATGTACTTTCTCCACCAGCTCAGGAACTTCAACTTGCCTCAGGAACTGCTGATTAAGTTCTACACTGCAATAACCCAGTTGGTCCCCTGCACACCCATCACTGTCTGGTTTGGATTGGTGAACAAACAGGACTGGGACAGACTACAACAGACAGTTAAGTCCATCCATCCATTATCCGAACCACTCATCATGCTCTCAGGATCGCGGGTATGCTGGAGCCTATCCCAGCAGTCATTGGGCGACAGGCGGGGAGACACCCTGGACAGGCCACCAGACCATCACACAGGGCCAACATACACACACACACACTCATCCACACACATTCATACCTAGGGACAATTTAGTATGGCCGATTCACCTGACCAACATGTCTTTGGACTGTGGGAGGAAGCCGGAGCCCCTGGAGGAAACCCACACATACACAGGGAGAACATGCAAACTCCACACAGAGGACGACCCGGGATGACTCCCAAGGTTGGACTACCCCGGGGCTTGAACCCAGGACCTTCTTGCTGTGAGGTGACCGCGCTAACCACTGTGCCACCGTGCCGCCCCAGACAGTTAAGTCTGCAGTAAAAATCATTGGTGCCAACCTGCCTTCCATTCAGGGCTTATACACCTCCAGAGTCAGGAAACGGGCAGGCAACATCACTGCAGACCCATCACACCCTGGTCACAACCTGTTCCAACTCCTCCCCTCTGGTAGGCGCTACAGAGCACTGTACACCAGCGCTGTGCTGTACATC
Source organism: Lampris incognitus (assembly GCF_029633865.1). NCBI lineage: Eukaryota > Metazoa > Chordata > Actinopteri > Lampriformes > Lampridae > Lampris > Lampris incognitus. The sequence continues at coordinate 31,435,014 of NC_079215.1, forward strand.
AAAACAACCAGACATAAAAAGTTTCTTTCCATGGGCTGTCTTTCAAATGAACGATTAACCTTGTCAAATAAATCCAACCAATTTGTATATACTGTACTGTACACTGTACGTATACTGGTACACTTTGTCATGTCCATCTACCTCAGGTATGTATGTAAGTAACCTGCTAACATTTATTTCACTATCTCTGGTATATCCTCCTCACCAAGGTGCAGCCAAGGTGAGGATTGTGTCCGTTTTGGGAACCTCAGAATTGCATCTCTGCTCTTTGCAGATGATGTGGTTTTGTTGGCTTCATCAGAATGCGACCTCTGGTGCGCACTGGGGAGGTTTGCAGCTGAGTGTGAAATGGCTGGGATGAGAGTCAGCACCTCCAAGTCTGAGGCCATGGTTTTCTACCGGAAAATGGTGGATTGCTCCCTCCGGGTTGGGGATGAGCTGTTGCCTCAAGTAAAGGAGTTCAAGTATCTCAGGGGGCCTTGTTCATGAGTGAGGGTAGGATGGAGCGGGAGATTGACAGGCGGATTGGTGCAGCATCAGCAGTAACGCGGACGTTGTACCGGACCGTTGTGGCGAAGCTCTCAATTTACCAGTCAATCTTCGTTCCAATCCTCACCTGTGGTCATGAGCTTTGGGTAGTGACCGAAAAGGTGAGATCGCAGATACAAGCGGCTGAAATGAGTTTCCTCCGTAGGGTGTCTGGGCTCAGCCTTCGAGATAGGGTGAGGAGCTCGGACATCCGGAGGGCGCTTGGAGTAGAGCCGCTGCTCCTTGCATCGAAAGGGGCCAGTTGAGATGGTTCGGGCATCTGACTAGGATGCCTCCTGGGCACCCTCCTTTGGAGGTTTACCGGGCACGGCCAACTGGAAGGAGACCCTGGGGTAGACCCAGAACTCACTGGAGGGACTACATGTCCAATCTGGCCTGGGAACGCCTTGGGATCCCCCAGGAGGAGCTGGATGGCATTGCTGCGGAGAGGGACGTCTGGAGTGCCCTATTTAGCTTGCTGCCACCGCAACCTGGCTGAAGATGAGATGAGATCTCTGGTATATTCTCTTCACCATTGCACTTTATCGCCTCTTATTTTGGATGTATATAGTCAATCCTTGTGTATACGTATATCTGAAGATTGTTGTGTTGTGTATTCTATGTTACGTACACAGAGAGAGCCACGATTCCACGAAACCGGAGTCAAATTCCATGAATGCGCAAACCTACATGGCCAATAAACATGATCCCAATTCTGATTTCAGTTTCGCGTTATTTGTTAGTTAGCTTAACTTGGCTAAGCTAGCAAACAAATATAACTTGTACACCAATGTTCTTCCTCTGTATTTGTCTATGAAACTATTATAACATGTACGGATGAGACAATTAAGTGAACACATACACTACCGTTCAAAAGTTTGGGATCACCCAAACAATTTTGTGTTTTCCATGAAAAGTCACACTTATTCACCACCATATGTTGTGAAATGAATAGAAAATAGAGTCAAGACATTGACAAGGTTAGAAATAATGATTTGTATTTGAAATAAGATTTTTTTACATCAAACTTTGCTTTCGTCAAAGAATCCTCCATTTGCAGCAATTACAGCATTGCAGACCTTTGGCATTCTAGCTGTTAATTTGTTGAGGTAATCTGGAGAAATTGCACCCCACACTTCCAGAAGCAGCTCCCACAAGTTGGATTGGTTGGATGGGCACTTCTTTGAGCAGATTGAGTTTCTGGAGCATCACATTTGTGGGGTCAATTAAACGCTCAAAATGGCCAGAAAAAGAGAACTTTCATCTGAAACTCGACAGTCTATTCTTGTTCTTAGAAATGAAGGCTATTCCATGCGAGAAATTGCTAAGAAATTGAAGATTTCCTACACCGGTGTGTACTACTCCCTTCAGAGGACAGCACAAACAGGCTCTAACAGGTACTATTTAATGAAGATGCCAGTTGGGGACCTGTGAGGCGTCTGTTTCTCAAACTAGAGACTCTAATGTACTTATCTTCTTGCTCAGTTGTGCAACGCGGCCTCCCACTTCTTTTTCTACTCTAGTTAGAGCCTGTTTGTGCTGTCCTCTGAAGGGAGTAGTACACACCGGTGTAGGAAATCTTCAATTTCTTAGCAATTTCTCGCATGGAATAGCCTTCATTTCTAAGAACAAGAATAGACTGTCGAGTTTCAGATGAAAGTTCTCTTTTTCTGGCCATTTTGAGCGTTTAATTGACCCCACAAATGTGATGCTCCAGAAACTCAATCTGCTCAAAGAAGTGCCCATCCAACCAATCCAACTTGTGGGAGCTGCTTCTGGAAGCGTGGGGTGCAATTTCTCCAGATTACCTCAACAAATTAACAGCTAGAATGCCAAAGGTCTGCAATGCTGTAATTGCTGCAAATGGAGGATTCTTTGACGAAAGCAAAGTTTGATGTAAAAAAAATCTTATTTCAAATACAAATCATTATTTCTAACCTTGTCAATGTCTTGACTCTATTTTCTATTCATTTCACAACATATGGTGGTGAATAAGTGTGACTTTTCATGGAAAACACAAAATTGTTTGGGTGATCCCAAACTTTTGAACGGTAGTGTATATTTATCTTTGTCTGGACTTCAGTATACATTTTCCCATCGCAAAACCAACAATCACTCGTGTGACCAACAGCAACTAATCAAACGGACTACAAAACAGCAAACTGATTTCCGGTTGCGTCACATCCTGCACTGCCCACATTCAACAAGACAAAATACGGATTTCGCCTCGGCAGGCGATGCATTCGCGCATGTGTGACCGTAGCCTGTGTACCCCTCGCGTCCAGTGAATTTGTGACAGCTGTGTTTCTGTCGCAAATTTGTATCGCTACCAGTATATGTTTGATGCGAAATATTCTCAGACAAATATTATGTATTTTCGTGTTGTTTATTTGTCATGTCCACGGTGTGTAGAGGCCTTAAGTTTTACCTTTTGGTGTTGTAGCATCTGCTGGTCTCTACCAGCTTGGTCTCCAACATCTATTAGTTGGCCACAACAATTTCACTGATGTCTGCCTTTTTTTCTGCCACATTTGGCTGCATTGTTGAAGACATAAAATGCTATATGCCATGTGATTGTTTTTTTTCCTCTGGAAAGTCTGTAACTATTAACTATTAACTATTCTAAAGAGCAACTGCAAAGATATTTATTATATGAGTATTTGTGGATCAGCTTTTATAACAGCGACAGAACATATAAAAAACAACGACATATGCTCTCAAGTTAATCTTCAGGACTGTGGCTTTAATGGCTTTAATGGAAAAAAAAACGAGGCGTTACTGTAAATGTTTTACAGAAATATTACTAGACCTTTAAACCTCGTACTCACAAGAAATGTGTAATTGAAATAGTTTGCGATATCTTTTAAGAGGAACACAATTAGAATATCTGGTCAACGAGAAACAAGGAGTATTATATAATATAGAAATGTTGCTATGTTTTCACGCGTTATCATTACCGTTAAGTCTTCAGTGAACACCTGGAAAAAGGCCCAGAACCTACAGTGCATACGGAAAGTATTCACACCCCTTCACTTTCCCCACATTTTGTTATGTTACAGCCTTATTCCAAAATGGATTAAATTCATTTTTTTTCTCATCAATCTACATACAATACTCCATAATGACAAAGTGAAAAACTTTTTGTAGAAATTTTTGCAAATTTATTAAAAATAAAAAACTGAAATACCGCATGTACATAAGTATTCCCACCCTTTGCTATGGCACTCAAAATTGAGCTCAGGTTCATCCTGTTTCCACTGATCATCCTTGAGACGTTTCTACATCTTGATTGGAGTCCACCTGTAGTAAATTCAATTGATTGGACATGATTTGGAAAGGCAGACACCTGTCTATATAAGGTCCCACTGTTGATAGTGCATGTCAGAGCAGAAACCAAGCCATGAAGTCAAAGGAATTGTCTGTGGACCTCCGAGACAAGATTGTATCGAGGCACAGATCTGGGGAAGGGTACAAAAAAATGTCTACAGCTTTGAAGGTCCTGAAGAGCACAGTGGTCTCCATCATTCGTAAATGTAAGAAGTTTGGATCCACCAGGACTTTTCCTAGAGCTGGCCGCCCAGCCAAACTGAGCAATTGGGGGAGAAGGGCCTTGGTCAGGGAGGTGACCAAGAACCCGATGGTCACTCTGACAGAGCTCCAGCGTTCCTCTGTGGAGATGGGAGAACCTTCTAGAAGGACAACCATCTCTGCAGCACTCCACCAATCGGGTCTTTATGGTAGAGTGGCCAGACGGAAGCCTCTGCTCAGTAAAAGGCACATGACAGCCCGCTTGGAGTTTGCCAGAAAGCACCTAAAGGACTCTTAGACCATGACAAACAAGATTATCTGGTCTGATGAAACCGAGATTAAACTCTTTGGCCTGAATGCCAAACGTCACGTCTGGAGGAAACCAGGCACTTCTCATCACCTTGCTAATGGATGTTTTTCGGCGGCAGGAACTGGGAGACTAGTCAGGATCGAGAAAAAGATGAATGGAGCAAAGTACAGAGAGATCCTTGATGAAAACCTGCTCCAGAGCACTCGGGACCTCAGACTGGGGCGAAGGTTTACCTTTCAACACGACAACAACCCTAAGCACACAGCCAAGACAACGAAGGAGTGGCTTCGGGACAAATCTGTGAATGTCCTTGAGTGGCCCAGCCAGAGCCCAGACTTGAACCCCATTGAACATCTCTGGAAAGACCTGAAAAAAAGCTGTGCAGCGACGCTCCCCATCTAACCTTACAGAGCTCGAGAGGATCTGCAGAGAAGAATGGGAGAAATACCCCAAATAAAGGTGTGCCAAGCTTGTAGCTTCATACCCAAGAGGACTTGAGGCTGTAATCGCTGCCAAGGGTCCTCAACCAAGTACTAAGTAAAGGGTGTGAATACTTATGTACATGCAATATTTCAGTTTTTTATTTTTAATAAATTTACAAAAATTTCTACAAAACCTTTTTCACTTTGTCATTATGGGGTATTGTATGTAGATTGATGAGAGAAAAAAAAGGAATTTAATCCATTTTAGAATAAGGCTGTAACATAACAAAATGTGGGGAAAGTGAAGGGGTGTGAATACTTTCCGGATGCACTGTATGTAAACCTCTACCAATGGTGAATCATAGAACTGAGTGGAAACCACACATGTAGAAATTCAGGGATTGAAATCTGGCTACAGCCCTGTCATACATCACTTTCCAATCTTTCCTGTCATTTACTAAGAACTTTCTCATAAAAAAACAAAATGTTTGTCTAAAAGTGATTCATATGCCTGCGGACAAGACTCTTCAACTTTTGCTTGGCATTAAAAAGATTCACTGATATAAAACCATTGCATTGTTATAATGTAATCACAGTATAGCAATAGCCTATCATAACTCAATGAGAGATGGAATCAAACTCTGGTTAACTTAAATCCCCAAAGTCGTCCCATTTGTAAACACTGTCAGCAGTGAGGTATGGCTTTTGGCACAGCGTTCCCATGAAAGTGGATACAGGCCCCTTTCACTGTCTAGCCCATTGAAAGGGATCTAACGGAAGGCCTCATAACACAAGGCCCAGTATATCATGTGTCACCACCAGGAAAAATGACATGGTAGAACTTGTCACTATGCTGAGAGCACAATGGACTTTAACATTGAGAATATATTTAGTAAAATATACGGGGAAATTGTGAGTGTTGCTGTCGAGAAAAAAACTGTAAAGGGTCACAGCTCAGGTATATGCATAAATGTTATATATCTTTTGCTGGGGGTTATGTTTACACTGAAAATATTGTTGAGCAGTTTTATTAACTTTTTTATTTATTTATTCGTTTTCATTCAGTTAATGCGAATGTATGAGCAGTGTGGGTATATTCAGTCATCAATAAGTTTCCAGACAATGAAAATACAAAGTAAACATACTCTTTTTATCAAGCCCTTAAGCCTTAACACATACATTTCTCAGTTTGTGTGAAAACTTCATTAATGTGTGTCATGCATTAGTTTTGAAATAATAGTGAGGACAAGAAATGATGTCACAGAAAATCAAAAGTATTGTGTTGAGTTGGTGGACTCAATGTCAGGTTACTGGGGCTTCATGGCTTGACCAACCTGTTTGACAGACAGATGAGAACTCACTGCTCAGCAACAACTCACATGTTTCCTCTTTCAGTGAAGTCATCATTATGTCAATATTTGCAATGATAATACAGCAGTGAATTTGTAATGCCGCTTGGCCTGAGCAAGGCTAAAGTCCTTTCAGAGCAGGGAGGGTGATTGGTTTACTGAAAACACCCCTGGTTTTGTTTGACAACTCTTATTTTGATGCAGGTCGGCAGCACAAGCCAAGAAAACAGAAAGTGCTAATAGGTAGAGTCCTTCTGTTTCAGTAAAACAGCGGGGGCATGTGGTATATCATGCTACGGTGATACTAAATGAAAAGTTGTTATCTTAAGCGATGGATAAATCGTGTTACTTGCGGTGAACTGGGCGCCAATGTTGGACTATTGTAGTGTGGTGGGGCATATTATTCATTGATGGAAGAATATAAGGAACTAGTGGCACAAGAATATCTACATTCTATGTGTACGCAGTCACTCATTTTACTGTCACAGCGCTGTGACTCATTTTGCCTCAAGTGCAATATTTCCAATCTTTAAAAAGACAATAAGAAATGATCAATCCGGTTATCCAAGAATGCGGATATCAGCCTTATCATTAAAAAGACCATGTCAGCAGCCTTAATGAGACACTTTACCAGCCATGAAAATCTCTTTCCCGTGACATGCTCTAAAACTCCTGCCTTCAGATGTGAAGAACCAAAGCCTATGAATCACACACTTTTGTAGCCTCTGTGCTTAAACATTCTTAATGCTAATTTATTACTTAATCTCATTGCTAAAAAATGTATTTGAAAGCCCTTCATTTAAAAATTCACTTGTAGCATAGCATTTGTATACAAGGCGGCCGGGGACTACTCTACATTTGTTCCACTGTGTACAAGATGGGAGCATGGTTTGCATATGTGACCTCATCCCTGTGGGAATATCTTGGCCTCAACACATAGCAACACAACAGGTGCCAAGTATCCAGAGCAAGCAGGCCGTGTGTGTGCTTGTGCGTGCATGCATGTACGCATGCGTGCGTGTTTCTTTATGTTTGCATCTATGTATGTGGCTCTTTGCCCTCAATCCACAGATACTTCTTTGGATTGAAAGGCCAATGAATGAATGCCCGTTGATATATATCATTGATACATTATCTACGGTCAGTTTTGGGTAGAAAAGAAGTGAGAGAGTTGTCAGAAAAAATGTCATCTTCAACTTGGTGTACTCAGTGTGTGCAGATTGTTGCCATAGTTTTATGCCCCAGAGGCGTCATTAGCTGGTGTACCTTTAAGTTTTGTGCTGTACTCTGTCTTGTCTGACTGACTCCTCCTCACCAGCGTTCCCAGGTTGATGTCACCTTTGGCCATGTCGTCGGCCACTATCGAGTCAGTCTTCCTCCTTTCCAGGTAGCGCAGGAACACGGGCCTGTTCCTCCTCTTTATTCCTTTCTCCTTCTCTTTCTCCTTCTCTTTCTCAGGCCCGCTGGCCTCCTTGGGATCCATAGTTATGATGAAGCCGTCAACTCTTTTGTGTTATCGTACCAGCCAAAGGGGAAAATAAAATAATAAAAATTAAAAAAAAAAAAACAAGGGAAGAGAGCGGGACAGGAGGAGGGAGAGAAAGTGTGGGAAGTGTAACAGGTGTACTGTTCACAGTGCACTGAGTACTAGTTGTGCACAGGTAAGCTAGTCCCTCCCCCTGACTACCTGCCACAGGAGAGCGATGTAGCCACTCCCCTACACTGCTCAACTATGCATACGTATACACATCCAGGAAGGGAGACAGAGAGTGTGACGCTGTGGAAGAGGACAGGTGGACAAAGTAATGGCCCCAGCACCTCTATGTGGTGTTTTGGTCTTCATGTTTTTTCAAGAGACATCATGCAATGCATAATTCGGTATCTCAATTTACTATGTGCCAAATGTAGAGCAATTTGCATATTTGTGCTTGATATAAATGTCACTTGGGGGGGGGGTGGCTGTTTATCATTTACAGAACAATGAATAAGTTGAGTCCCAAACTGAATATATCAAAAGCTCTGAAAACCAAAGTGTACTGATAACCATTTAAAACAATATCACTCTAATTAACTCATGATATAAGTAGGCTACCTGATCTACTTAGAGCTAGATATGTAGATTCAACATGTCGTGAATTTTTTTTTCTGTACCGGAAAACCGAAACTTTCACATCACAGACTCAATGTAAACAAAAGCTGCACAAAATATTTAAAAATAGCTATTTTTATGTATGCTACTCTATTTCACCTAACTTGGATTATGAACTCTCTCTTAGACTACAGATAAAGACATATTAGCAAGTGTCAAGGTGTGTATTCTCACCTACACACATATGCCCTGTGATGATCCCCCATGATGGCCTGACAGATGTCTCAGCAGGTAGACGATCTGCAAAAACACATCAGGGTGGATAGCACAGCTCCATCTTAAGAATAGATAAATCTAGTGACAGTGGACATGATTTAAAATGATGTGCATATATTATATTACAAAAAATAGAATTTTATTAAGAATGTAGTCTATTTTCTATGTGTTTTTTTGGCCGAAAAGTGTTAATTTTTGAGCAAAACGTTATCAAAAATACATCAAGAAAATAATGTACACATTACATGATACAAAGCTCATTTCTTACTTTATCCATTGTATCATTACTTGTAATAACATCACAAGCTCACATCCATCAAGGGCCAAATCTAGTTAGACAGGTATTTCATCAACGCTAAGCTGGAACAATCATATCTGGACATAGCAACCAGATACGGCATTCCTCCCAGAACAATGAATGGATGCATTTTCCTCCCCACCAAGGCACGGTTAATAATAAGGGCTCATATTGTGTTTCCAGATCACCACGGAGTATGCTCATAGGACACCTGTTTGACTTCCACTTGATTGCTGCAAGGATGTGCATTTATGCCTCACTATTACCAGTCAGCCAGCCATTCTCACTTTTAAGTATTTCACTGAATTTCCATTTCTACTCAATGAGACAATAAATACAAGTTAGGATGAGTGATGGCATCAATATAAATCATTTGTGTGGAATTTGCATGTAAAAATGTATTGCGCAATCACATACATGTCAAATACTCTGGCATAAAATGCTTAGCAAAAAAAGTTTTTCCTTTTATGCAAGTCTTTCCTTATGCCTGAGGGAGCCTCTGCCTGGTGTAACAAGGATTGTGGAGGTTCAGGTTTGACTTACAGGCTGCTCAAAGGCAGGAGTGCACTTTCCAATGACCTCATACTCAAGAGAGAGGGTTGGCAAAATCGTCCTTAAATGTTACAAAAACCACAAACGCCACAGATAATTATTTTGGTACCTATATATCTTTTTCGATGAGTCATTAAGGTACATGTTAAGGAATATAGAGGCAAATTAACGTGCAATACAAATGATTTTGGCAGTACTGTATTTTGTTATGGTCATGCCAATAAAGCAATTTGAATTTAATTCAACTGCTTTTATTGTAGCCTTATCATCTTAATCCTTTGACATGACATCAAAGGTTTAAAACGATAAGCCTTGTAACAAAAGTCTTGATTGAAAGAACAATGCTAAAAGAATCCTTTTATCAAACTACTCTTTAACCAGGCAAGCTAACTCACGTTTTATTATCACAGCGAAAGCCCATGGCAGTAGTTGCAAAATATGGGAGTTACAATTAACAAAAAAAAAAAGTTTGAAAAACGTCCCAAAGAATTACGGCGCAATCATGTATAGTTACCAAGGCCGTGGGAAGTAGGGGTGCTGAGGGTGCTGCAGCACTCCCTGATGGAGGATAGGGGATCTGCACGTCCACAACAATAAATAAAAATATAATAAATAAAAAAAATTCGTTCAATTTTGTTGGTTATGTTCATATTCTGATGACATTTTAATATAGAATGTGGTTTATAGACGAGCTTATGTTACACATTTTCAGTCCGGTTGAAAGTTACGTCAGGAGTAGACAGATCGGAAATTACGTCAACGGAAATTACGTCAGTCCAATAACGTTGTGGCGGCACAAAAGCGAATATTGGACTTCTTTTTGAATCCCACGAAAAGACCCAAATCGACATCCAAAACGACCACGGACAATAGCATACTTGGTAGTAGCTCAAGCCCAAGTACTTATTTGCCAAGAGAGCACGGAGCTAACGTTAACGTTGTTGACGTTTGTCAAGAAAGGGATGAAGCTAGCGCTAGCCCCCAAAGTGCAAAGAGGAGAGGGGGGAGCTAATGGCAACGCCTCAAAACCAAGTGCAGCTGCAGAAGAACCAACGTTAACGCATCCGTGCCAGCCTCGTAACCACGTTTTCCATGGTAGGCATTTTGGAGAGGAAAACTGTCCCCGTTCTTTTCAACCTGGCTGGTTTGATAAGTGGAGATGGCTACGCTACCGTGCAGAGACTGACCGCGTTTTTTGTTTTGCATGCCTCCAGGCTGTGTAGAAAAGGCTAGTATCTTCAGAGCATGGTGAAAGGCATTTTGTGGAGAGGGGATTTTCCAACTGGAGTAAACCAACTGCTAAATTCAGTTTGTACGAGAAATCGCCAATACACACCGATGCTATCCGAACACTGTCTGGGTTACAGCAAACGCCAATAAGTGCCCTTCTTTCAGATAGTGTAGCTAAAAGACAACAGACGGCAAGAAGTGTCGTGGAGATTTTGTTCCGTTCAATTTCTTTTCTCGGAAGAAAGGGATTGCCATTTAGAGGAGACATAATGCGCGACGGCATTCTCTGCGAATTAATGCTGGAGCAGACGTATAATTTACCCAAAGAAAGAGAATGGCTCATGAGGCGAGACAACTGGGTTAGCAACAGAATACAAAAAAAAAAAGATTATCGCCCATTTTGCGCATTTGGTTCAAAGGACAGTGGTATCCCTTGCATCAGGCTGTGATTTTTACGGACTAACAGCTGATGGCACAACAGATATCAGCGATGCGGAGCAGTTCAGTATGTTGACAAGAATCTGGAGACACTGTGACTTTTTAGGATTTTATAACGGCCCAGACACTACAGCAGAGACACTTTTTACCTGTTTGAAAGACATTCTACTGAGACTGAACATTCCCATTGCTCATCTTCAGGGGTATTGCTTTGACAGTGCCTCGAATATGTCAGGCAGTTTGTCCGGTGTTCAGGCCCGGCTGAAAGAAGTGAGCCCACACACACTCACTGTATGTACAGTTACAATCGCCCCCTGGATCTTGTACTCCAGGAAGTCGCACGTGACGTGACCTGATTGTAGAAGAACTAAATTTTGTGCAGGGTGTTGCTGTGATTATCAGAGTGGGCGAAACGCAAGCAATTCTTTGAATCATTATTTGGCTGTGAAGACGTCATCGTTAACATTCTGGGTTTATGCCCAACGCGATGGTGTGTGCGAACCAAAGCAATTCAGCGCTGTTGCGCATCATACTATGTCTTACTGGCAACACTAGAGCGTTTGAAGGGGGGCGTTAGAGGGGATACCGGGGCCAAAGTAGCCGGACTTCATAATCGCACTCAAAGGCAAAACTCTTTTCAGCCTTCGCTCATGTGAAGCGCTGTTTGGCTCTTGCGAAGCTGTTGTGAAAACCTTGCAGAACAAAAAGGCTATTGCTCTCGGTGCCATTGAGTGTGTTAACCGTTTGATTGAGCCCTGCGAGTTGATAACGCTGTGACCGGTATGATCAACGAAGTAAAAGCGAGTGCTACCCAGAATGGTCTAAAAAATGCCCGACGAAGGTGAATCCAGGGTAAGCAAAACACCTGCCCGGTATCGTCAAACCAGAGAGGCTGAATCTTTGCTACAGGCAACGTATGAGTTCAGATGGAGAACTGCATTTTACGAGGCCGTAGATTTGGTTCACTCTGAGCTCAGCAGGAGATTCGACCAGGATGGAATGACAGTAGCGGCATTCAGGGAGAAGATTGTCCTCGACACAGCAAATGGAAAACCGGTGGCAGTACTGGACGCACAGTCTCGCAATTTACCCATGGTGTGTGACCTAGGCCGATTGCAACTGCAGCTCCAGATGCTGGAATATGTCCTTAAACAGACTGTTCACAAGACAGTACAAGAGGTTGCATCAGGTCTCTCAGAACTTAATCCTCAAGCCAGAACTCTTTTTGGAGAAGCAGAGAAACTAATAAAACTCTGCATGTGCCTACCAATATCAGTTGCATCTTCGGAGAGAAGTTTCTCTACACTCAGACGCCTTAAAACCTGGTTGAGGAACAGCATGTCCCAGAAGAGACTTACACGCCTTACATTCACGCATGTGCACGAAGACATTGTTGAACAATTGGATATACAGGACATAATGAAAAGTTTCATCAGTATGAATCCCGAGCGCAAGAACACATTCGGAGTATCAACATAAGGTAAGACCATTTTTTTTCATGCACCACCGCCGCGTACAGTAGGCCTGCACATTAGCCTACTATTGCTATTATTAGTAGTGTAACGTGCACGGATAAGTAGACACGTTAGCCCTTGGCTTAACGGGTCGGATCCTTTAGTCGACTGGTTAACGTAGTCGCCCGTGGTGCAGGAGACACGGGTTCGCGTCCCGGCTGTGGCGGTTCCTGGGCTGCCCCCCTAATTCGCTACATTGGTGGCAGCGGTGGGATCCGGAAGCGTGCAGATCCTCAGAAGTCTCTTCGGAGCGTGGAATGACAGCGCGAGGGCGCGCTTCCAGGAGAAGGTGACTACTGTAAACTAAAAGACACTCACTGGCCGGTCGGCCGAGCGGTCAGAGGTGTAGCCTTGCGATGCAGTGCGCGTCGGTCGAGTCCCGCAGCGGGCGTTGATTGAGCTATGTTACATTGGTGTCAGAAGTGGAATGGTGAGACCGTGAGGTTCTCGGAAGCGCATGCGCCCAGAGGCGCGTGGGCGCTCGGATCGAATACCGCAGCGGGCGTTGATTGAGCTACGTTACAGTATTGAGAGCAGATGCCGTTGTTTCTCCTGTGTCAGTGGTTGTTTTGCATTACGTCAGTGGTCGATGCGTTTATTATTTTGTGGATTTGGCTTTCATAATAGTCAGTGCATAGCTGTTGTTGTATAGTGTTTGTATATGCGATCATCGTATGCTTTGCGAGTAACAGTGTCTGTAGTCACTATTTTATCATCAATGTTTGGCTTTCGAGCCAGTGCCCAGCCGCTGTTGTTGGCTCATGTTCATCAAAGTATTATTTTCAAAAAACGTAATCATGTAAGAAAACATACATTTGCAGCATATATAATTGAGATCTTTTTTCATATGTGTTCAGAGTAGGACCCCCCCATTTATTACGTCATCCCCACAACACCCCCCACTTGAAACATGTTCCCACGGCTATGATAGTTACTGCTTCCCACTGAACAACCATTGGAACTTTTGGGGTTCCAGGGATAGACGCTAATATTTTTAAGCACCTGCCCCATGGGCCACCAAGCCCCTAAATTTGGTGGCCAAGCCCCTACATTTGGTGGCCCAAATGTAAAAACACAGAAAAGGCAATTTAACACAACTTAACACTGTGACACATCAACAAACGAAAAAACATCAACAAAATGAAAATATATAACTATTTATTTAAATTAAAAATTCATTTGTAAACATACACACATATTCTCTGTCATACACACAAACGTACACACATATTCACTGTGTCTTAGTTCAGTCTCTTTTTCACACACACCCTCCATGCCTCTGCCTCATACACGCTCTCTCTCTCTCCCTCCATCCCTGCCTCCCTCCTTCCCAGCATTGTGCCTGTCAGTCATGCCTGCAATAAAAACATTATAAAAAGCAGTGGAAAACCTATAACACATACTTCTAACTGTAGCCAAAGTTGTCAAAATACATGGGCAGAATTAATATTTTTATATAATTATTTAAATTGAAAACTCAAGTTTTTGTAAACATATGGTACATATATTCTCTCACAGTCTCAGTTCAGTCTTTTTCGCATCCCTCTGCCTCATACACTCTCTCCCTTGCTTGCTTGCTCCCTCCCTCCCAGCATTGTCCCGGCGTCAGTCGTGTACAATAAAAACATTACAAAAAGCAGTAGAATTATAATCCGCAAGAACTGAAATATAGTGGGCTTGGCACAGCTTCTCCAGTGTTGGTTCTCAGATGTCATTGTAGATGTGGTGTTACGGCTCGCCCACCCCGCGCTGGCAGCCAATCAGCTCATCAGGGCCGGGCTTAGCCGTCAGGGCTGGGCTTAAGTTTGGTGGCCTCCCACGTGCCCGTTGTCAGTTCGCGTTGTAACCTCCTCGCAGTAGCAGCTACTCTTCCCTCACGGTCCTTTTCTCGCCGAACTCACCCCAGCCCTTGGTTTATGTTTTAGTATCCTATTTAGTATCCTGCCGTGTTCCCGTTTTTGGATTACCCGCGAGTTTTTCCCCTTGGACTTTCCGTTTTTCTTGTCGCTCATTGCCTCCCTGTGTTTGACTATTTGTACGCGTAAGGAATAAAGTACGCCAGTTTTCGGCTAACCCCATCTCTGTCTGGTGTCGTGCACTTGGGGTCTTCCACAAACTTTAACAGTACGAGCTGACCATGACGACCCCAGCCGACACAGAGAGCGTACCGGCCAGTCCGCTTCGAGCGGCTGTCATCGGACAGATCAAACTGACTAACTCCCACACCCAGCAGCTAGAGGTGGCCTCCGCCGGGTGAGAGATCTTCAGACTCGGGTCCAGCCCCTCCAGGCCTGTGTGGGTAACCTAACAAGCCAGCAGGCGGTTAACCCTGTGGGGCTCAACCCAGTTCCCCGGGAGCCCTGCCTCTCCAGCCCACGACCATTTGATGGCGACTTTGAGACCTGTGCCACGTTCATCATGCAGTGTGAGCTGGTCTTCCTGCACCAACCCAGCATGTTCACATCTGATGCTGCCCGGGTCGCTTATGTGACCAACCTGCTCACAGGCCAAGCAGCTCAGTGGGCCACTGCTATCTGGTCCATGAAGGCCAGTTTCTGCCTCACCTACGAGGCCTTTGAGGCGGAACTACGGAAGGTTTTCCACCATCCAGTCGGTGGCCAGGACCCTGGTGCTCGGCTGAGCAGTATCCAGCAGGGCAGTGGCAGTGTCACAGACTACTCGGTGGAGTTCAGGCTGGCCGTAGCTGAGAGCGGCTGGAATGACCAGTCACTTCGGGTCACCTTCCGGAGAGGTCTCAGCGAGGCTGTCAAGGACCAGCTAGCCGCCCGGGAGGAGCCCACCCCCCTCGAGGACCTGATCAAGCTCGCCATCCGCATCGACGGATGCGTCCGGGAGAGGAGGCGCGAGCGAGCCCTGCGTGGATCCCTGTCCATTCCCCAGTCGTCCAACACTCCTAACAGGACCCCTACTCCTGCTCGTCCCACTTTCCCTGTGGCCGTTTCTCCCCCCGCGCCCCAGACCATGACGGGGGAGGAACCTATGCAGCTGGGGCGCACGCGCCTTAGTCCGGCTGAACGGGAGGCCCGGTTCAAGGCGGGTCAATGCCTCTACTGTGGCCAGAAGGGACATCTGATCAGCGGCTGCCCCATTCGGCCAAAAGACTAGGCTCACTGGGGCCCCGGGAGATCCTAGTGAGCCGCCTTTCCTGTTCCTGCCGTCCTGCCCCACAGAACAATCTAGTTAGCATTACCCTGGCCTGGGCTGACCAGTGGCTCACGGTGGGTGCACTCCTCGACTCGGGGGCTGATGAGTGTTTCCTGGACTCAGAGTTTGCTGCCCAGGCTAACATCCTGCTAGAGACGCTGGAGAAGCCCATGGAGGCCTTCACGCTGGACGAGCGCTGCCTGGCCAGCGTCACCCAACGCACCCACCCTGTCTCTCTCACCATAGCAGGTAACCATGTGGAGAGACTTCGGTTCTACATCATCCAGTCCCCGTTAGTCCCTGTGATCCTAGGGCGCCCCTGGTTCGTACAGCATGAGCCACACATCGCCTGGGCCTCCAGTACCATCATGGAGTGGAGCTCCTCCTGTCATGCCCAATGTCTCCAGGCTGCTCCCGCCCCATCCCCCCGACGTGCCCCTAGTGCCCCGCCTCC
Source organism: Lampris incognitus (assembly GCF_029633865.1). Taxonomy (NCBI): domain Eukaryota; kingdom Metazoa; phylum Chordata; class Actinopteri; order Lampriformes; family Lampridae; genus Lampris; species Lampris incognitus. Next base: position 31,451,167 of record NC_079215.1, read on the forward strand.
CGACCTCTCCTCTGTTCCCCCTGAGTACCATGAGTTAGGTGAGGTTTTCAGCAAGACCCGGGCCCAATCTCTTCCTCCTCATCGGCCATATGACTGTGCTATCAACCTCCACTCTGGGGCACCCCTTCGCAGCAGTCATCTGTACAGTCTGACCATCCCCAAGAAGGCTGCGATGGACGAGTACATCTCCGAGTCCTTGGCAGCGGGGCCCATTCGGCCCTCGTCCTCCCAGGTGGCAGCTGGATTCTTTTTCGTGAAGAAGAAGGACGGGGGCCTCCGACCCTGCATTGACTATCGCCAACTCAATGAGATAACCATCAAAAACAAGTACCCCCTTCCTCTCATGAGTTCCACCCTTGAGCCCCTCACCCAGGCTACAGTCTTCACTAAGCTGGACCTCCGGTGTGCCTATCATCTGGTCCGGATCCGGAAGGGGGACGAGTGGAAGACAGCCTTTAAGACGCCCTGGGGTCATTATGAGTACCTGGTCATGCCGTTCGGCCTCACCAACGCCCCGGTGGTATTCCAGGCTCTCATGAATGACATTCTCCGCGACAAACGCGACGAGTTTGTGGTGGTATAACTCAATGACATCCTCATCTTCTCCAGGACCCTTGAGGAACATGTCCAGCATGTCCGCCGGGTACTCGAACGTCTCCTCCGGAACCGGCTCTTCGTCAAGGCAGAGAAGTGCCGGTTCCATCCCCCTTCTGTTGACTACCTGGGCTTCGTCGTTGAGAGGGGACAGACCCGGGCCGACCCCCGCAAGATCCAGGCTGTGGTGGACTGGCCCGATCCCGCATCACGGAAGGAATTACAGAGCTTCCTCGGGTTTGCGAACTTCTATTGGAGGTTCATCCGGAACTACAGCCGCGTGGCAGAACCTCTCACCAGGCTGACCGCCCCCTCCCAGCCGTTCATCTGGTCCCCGGCTGCCCGCTCTGTGTTCCAGTCCCTCAAGGAGAGGTTCACCAGCGCCCCGGTCCTGCTCCACCTCGACCCCAAGAGGCAGTTCATCGTAGAGGTGGACGCTTCGGACACCGAGTTGGGGGCTGTCCTCTCCCAGCGGTCAGCGTCTGACCAGAAGGTCCACCCATGCGCCTTCTTCTCTCGCCGGTTCCTCCCCGCCGAGAAGAACTACGATGTCGGGAACCGGGAGCTGCTGGCAGTGGTGGCTGCTCTGGAGGAGTGGCGCCATTGGCTGGAGGGGGCGGAACAGCCGTTCACCATCTGGACGGATCATAAGAACTTGACGTTCATCCGGGCAACCAAGCGCCTCAATGGTCGGCAGGCACGGTGGGCCAGCTTCCTCAGTCAGTTTGACTTCACGCTGACTTATCGCCCCGGGTCCCGCGACGCGAAGGCAGACTCCCTGTCCCGACAACACCCGAAGAGGGAGCCAGCTACAGAGGAGCCGACTCCCATCCTTCCTGAGGCCAGGGTGGTTGGCGTGGATACCTGGGGCATTGAGACCGTGGTCAGGCAGGCATTGCGCTCCCATCCCGCCCCGAGCCACGTCCCTCCACGCCGCCTATTCGTCCCGGACGCAGTCCGGCCCCGGGTTCTCCAGTGGGGCCATGCCAGTCAGTTTGCTTGCCACCCGGGTGTCCACCGCATCTTCACCTTTCTGGGTCAGCGTTTCTGGTGTTCCACCATGAGGATCGACGTCAGGGACTTCGTAAGGGCGTGCTCCGTCTGTGCTCTCAGCAAGGCCTCTCACCAGGCACCCGCGGGTCTGCTGCAGCCCCTCCCAGCTTCAAGCCGGCCCTGGTCCCATGTGGCGTTGGATTTTGTCTCCGGACTGCCTCCCTCCCAGGGTAACACTGTGATCCTGACAGTGGTGGACCGCTTCAGTAAGGGAGTGCACCTGGTGGCCCTCCCCAGACTCCCATCGGCTTCTGAGACGGCGGACCTCCTGACGAGCCACGTGTTCTGTCTCCACGGCCTTCCCCTGGACGTCGTCTCGGACCGAGGGCCCCAGTTCGTCTCCCAGGTATGGCGGGCCTTTTGTAAGGCGTTGGGTGCCTCTGTTAGTTTCTCCTCTGGCTATCACCCACAGACTAATGGGCAGATGGAGAGGATGAACCAGAGCGTGGAATCTGCCCTCCGGTGTGTGGCTGCCAAGAAGCCCAGCTCCTGGAGCCGGTTCCTCCCCTGGGTCGAGTATGCCATCAACTCCCTGCTCAGCTCTGCCACCGGCCTCTCACCTTTTGAGGTGTTCCTGGGCTACCAGCCGCCTCTCTTTGCTGCGCAGGAGTCGGAAGTGGCAGTTCCCTCCGTGCAGGCCCATCTGAACCGGTGTTGTCGCGCCTGGGAGGTGACCAGAGCTGCTCTGCTCCGGGCAGCTGAGCGCGCCAGTCTGGGAGCCAACCGACGCCGGTCCCCAGCGCCTACGTACCAACCAGGCCAAAGGGTGTGGCTGTCCTCAAAGGATCTCCCGCTTCAGTCCACCGCGAAGAAGCTGAACCCCCGGTTTGTCGGGCCCTTTGAGATCAGGAAGGTTCTTAGCCCCGCGGCGGTGAGTCTGAAGCTTCCGGCTTCCTTGAAGACCCATCCCGTGTTTCATGTGTCTCGGGTTAAGCCTGTCTCCCACAGTCCTCTGATGCCTCCGGCCCCGGCTCCGCCTCCCCCTGAGATCGTGGATGGGCACCCCCAGTGGAAGGTCCGCCGGCTGCTGGACGTCCTGCGCCAAGGAAGGGGGTTCCAGTATTTTGTGGACTGGGAGGGCTATGGTCCGGAGGAACGTAGCTGGGTCTCCCGCTAGCTCATCCTGGACCCTGGGCTGCTCACTGAGTTCCATCATTCCCATCCCGACAAGCCGGTCAAGTCGCCTGGTGGCTCCCGTGGAGGGGGGGGTACTGTTACGGCTCGCCCACCCCGCGCCGGCAGCCAATCAGCTCATCAGGGCCGGGCTTAGCCGTCAGGGCTGGGCTTACGTTTGGTGGCCTCCCACGTGCCCGTTGTCAGTTCGCGTTGTAACCTCCTCGCAGTAGCAGCTACTCTTCCCTCACGGTCCCTTTCTCGCCGAACTCACCCCAGCCCTTGGTTTATGTTTTAGTATCCTATTTAGCATCCTGCCGTGTTCCCGTTTTTGGATTACCCGCGAGTTTTTCCCTTGGACTTTCCGTTTTTCTTGTCGCTCATTGCCTCCCTGTATTTGCCTATTTGTACGAGTAAGGAATAAAGTACGCCAGTTTTCGGCTAACCCCATCTCTGTCTGGTGTCGTGCACTTGGGGTCTTCCACAAACTTTAACATGTGGGGATTCTGGGGAATGAATCTATAGCAGTAAAGTTGCCGACAACAACATTAACACCATTAACTATGAGCAACTAGCTGCAATACAAACAGAAAATATGCTATGCCAGCCAGCCAACAATAGCCTACTGCTGATGAAGAGTAGCTAACGTTACATTATTTATCCAATAAATGTAGGTAGCTGCTCTACTTAGTAGCATTAGCACTACGTTAATTTGCAGCATATAAAGCTAACCAGCTAGCTAGCTATCTAGATTGGAATTAAACCAACCCACCTTGCCATGGCTTTGTCGTTTGCATATCCATGCACCATGTCCACGCCGTTCTTGATATGGAGTTCGATAAGCCCAGGGGAAGCACTGAATGCGATTTTGTTACGCACAGACAAGGCTCAATTTTTTCGGTTTTTATTTTTCAAAGCCATCCAGCGTGCCGAATTTGGCCACAAGAGGACACCGTTACATAACCTCACACGAAAAGGAACTTTTGGATCCGTGGAAACATAAAATCCGCGTGAAATCAGTTTAAACCGATCTACTCCTTTTAAAAGAATCTGGGTATTTTTCGGTGAAAATCGGTAAAAACCAAAAACGCTGAGCCTTGCGTACAGAATAGTATGCGATGTTGAACCTTTTAATCATTTTCTCCCGTTACCCACCCTCCATTTGACGTATTTGTCTCCCCATGGGTGTATTTTCAGGCGATGTAACTGCAAGGTGTGCAACTGTGCACCTTAAGTGTTGTCCACCTTTTCCATGACTTGTGATGTGGTGTTTCCTGAAGGCATTGTTCCGATGAAAAATTAGCTAGACTCCTCGGCTTGTTGAGGAAACTGGCGGCACACCGCAGTACGTTACGTCCTTAGATGTGTCGTATTCTAGCCACTTAAAGTCCTGCTTCCATTCGCTCCTAAATTTTCGTTGCCATTCCGTTTTTTCATAGTCCACCTTTTGTGTTTCTGGTTCTGCAGGGATCGTGTTTGCAGCTTGAGTAACGTTAGGCTTAGTCTGCTCCTGTATTTTCACAATGTTTGTCTGGTGTGTGGTGTGTGTCTGTGTGAGAGTCTATAAACGGCCAAACTAAAGCACTTGGGGCCTTGATTCTTTTTGGAGTTTATTGGGGATGATCAGGGGCACCTATAAAAATAGCAGAACATTAAATTAAAATTATGCATAATTATGCAAAATATGCATTTTTCTAAAAATGGCTAAAAAACCACTTTTCTCGGCATTTCAGATGACTCTGAGCATCTTTGATTTTTTTCACCTATATAAAAAAAATTTCTGGGACTTAGAAATGTTTTGGCATTATGCAAAATATGCATTTTTGCAAAAATGCACTTATGGTCCTCATTTTTTTTGGAGGTGGTAGGTATTGTTCCAGAGAGGACCAGAAAAATAGCAGAAAATTAAAATAATTATAATTATGCAAAATATGCATTTTCTAAAAATGGCTAAAAACCACTTTTCTCAGCGTTTTAGATCATTCTGAGCATTTGGGGGGGCAGTTGGAGTGGGGGGGGGGTTAGGGGCAGGGGGAAGGCGGTTAGCTGGCAGGATGAAGAGGAGGGAGATTTAGATGGGTGGATAACCAAACCGCTACATTGTAGCGGGGTTCTTCTAGTAAACCCATATTTTAGCAGCCCCGACATATCGGCAGCTAGCCGGTGACGAGTACAATTAAGTTATTGTTAGCTGTTTTCGTAGAATGTTGAATTAAAAGGCACGAATGAATCAGGATGTTTGTGGAACTGTGACACTGCGTTTACGAAAGGCGATGGGTATTTTTAAAAATTTTTTTATTCAACCTTGACTTGGTGGCCACAGGGGGCCACCTACTGGGGATATATGGTGGCCACAGAGTGACTTTTTATGGCCTCGGGCCATGGTTAATGTCGAACCCTGGGTTCAATCTATCTAAAAGCATTTTGATGACGGTTATTCTTTCAGTTCGTTGGGTCAGCCATTGTCTACGTAGTCTGCCTGTTTTTCATCGTGTGAGTATAAAACCCTTTGACACTGTAACTGCAATTCAAGGCAAAACAAATAAATTTGGCTTAACTTGAATTCTTTGATTCGGTTTTAAAAGGTAACCTAGAGAGTAAAAATCAGAATACTTTATTCATCCCCGAGGGGAAATTGGGAAATGGAAAATAAATAAAATTAAAAAAACGTCCACACAGTTCAACCTTATCCCATGAGTTGAGGCAGTCAAAACCACTGAATGACACGTCTCTTGCTCAAAAGCTTTGCTCCCAGTTTGTTGGAATACACGGAGCATGTAATTGGAAATCAAGGGAATTTGTTTCAGTTCGCCAAAAGTCACATCAAAGCCATTTTAGCAATGGTCTCTATCAGGGGCATGAGAGCACTTGGAGATGTCAGGGAGCCTGACTTTTATCATGCCTCCTGATACAGCACAGCATGTGTAACTTTTGCTTGAACAAACAACAAAGTATAGGTCGAAGGCAGCTGGCGCAAGGTCTATTTATTGTACGATAAATGCAGGATTTTTATCTTAATGCATTGTCAGAACTAGTATAAAACTGATTGCTTTCAGTTGGTATTAGATGCAAAACAAATATATGGAGACTATATTACTTGAAGGATAAAAGAAATCGGTGCAAGGTAAAGTAACACCAAGGTGTCTTTATATCCCTTACTCAATCTTGCAGAAAAGGAATAAAAATAAGAAACATCCAACGAGATTAGAATGATGTCCCTTATGCAGTGGAAATGTCTCATCCTGAACCTGTGACTGTCATTTTCAGTGGCAAAGTACAGACAAGCTGCTTACTAAGAGTAAAGAATAATAATAATGAAACAAGATTTAGGCATGTTGAATAAGTTGGCCCGAATTAATTGTTACATTTGTGTCAGGAAAACTATATAGCAATTCCTTGTGCTTATGTTAAACTATATGCAGGCCTGCTTGGTTTTTGTAAATGAGCTCCTGATTTCCGTCGTCCGTCACTTTTGGGTTAAATAAAATCAAGCAAAGTGTTGCTTTTCCAGAGCTTACGTGGTTTCTTATAGCGAGGTAGGTTGGAGCAAAACTAGGTTGACCTTCACGGTGCAGTGGCAAGAATACAGAAGTGAAATTTGATAACGCCATCAAGTTAGTGGGTGAGAGAGTACATTTCCGGTGAAACGATTTTGCCTTCAAATTAAAAGTGAGCAACAACATATACGCGTCAGAGAACAAGCGTCACAGAACAACGATCATATTTTAATAAAGATATGCCTTCGAATTATTTTTTCTGTGGCACTTCCCTCCTTCCACGTCATATGTTTTTTGTTTTTTTTTTAACATGTACGTCGTCGACAATTTCATTTTGAAAGGCGCCATCCAGAAGTGCTAAATAGACTCGTTGAATGATAACAGTGCCGAATCAGCTCGGAAGGGGAAGTTCACAGGAAGCAGAACTGAATGAATTGAAATAGTCACAATGAGACCAGTGCTGCGCTCTTCGTTCGGATACGTGCTGTCGTTACTCCGTCCACCTCCAGCCTCTCAGACAAAACTTCTCTTTAAGTCCAGAGGTCTGCCCCTGTATCTGAGAAACATGGCCCATTATCACACGGAGGAGAGAGGACACCCGAACTCCCCCGACTACAGGATCTTTTTTAGTAAGTCAATGCTGGTGCTCGTACAAGTGCCTCTTAAGCATTGAGGTCCTCTGGTTATTACGGGTTAGCCAGTTCGCTTTCGGCGTCGAGGTATAAAAATGCAACTTGATTGATTGATCGAGGTCACGTCAGACGCTTTACCATCGAAGGGCAAATGTTGCACTTTTCTTATTCGTTTATCGGGATCATCATGCATTTTTTCATCAGCTGGTGGCATTCTTGCTGTAATTTATTTATTTTATTTTAACGATTGAATCTCGCCTGTTTCGCCATGGGGGACCGTCGGCGGCTTGTCACTACTAACGAGGTTGCGGAAGGAGTAGCGTTTCACGTGTCACTGTCACTTCCGGTCACGCTGTCACATGCCTCATAGCTGGCAGAGTCTCGTGCATCCTGTCCAGGTAGAAAGGAAAAGAAAAAGCTCAACAATAAATGGTACAGTATGGCCATATAACTCGGAACTTGAAACTAATCAGTATAAAACACGTCTGGCAGCTATTTAAACAAAATAACTTCAAACGTTTTGACGCATGTTCAGTAATCGCGGGTAAAGAAATCCAGGTGAACCGTGGCCAGATGAACAGATTCAACTCTCAGAATCAGGAACACTATATTTGTCATTTCACTTCATGCATTTGCGTATAGCCTATGAAATGAAACGAAATTCCGTTTCCCCCAGCCCACAGCAGTACAGCACAAAGACAAAAACACACCCAAAAACTACAAGAAGACACATATCCAAGCTAACACATATATCCAAGAAAAAAAAATCTCTGTCCAAGGGAACGTCCAGGTTGAATGTCGGAACCGCCGTCTGCATGGGCTAGCAGTTAGCTTTGCTCGCCCCGCTTCCGCGTCCTGTCAGACCGCCCTCGGCATTTCCTCCTCAGGTGCAGCTCCAAGCGGGGGCCATGGTCCCTGGGCCCACCGGACGAAGCAGACCAAGCTCTCCCGGCCGATCCAGCACCAGCTCTCCCAGCCAGACACCCTCGAAACACCTCCCCGCACTCCTCACGGACGACATCAAAAACACCACAGTCAACGCCAGGTGAGGCTGCTGCCAGGACCGCCCTCGGTGTTATCTGAACGGCCGGTCTACATGGGCTAGCAGTTAGCTTAGCCTTCCCAGCTCTCCCAGCCCATCCAGCGCCAGCTCTCCCTGCCATCAAAGAAAGACAAAACTTGGACGCAGACGTGGGCAAAGACTGCATGGATGGTACTGGGTGAGGCCGCCGCAAATGTGAATTCGCACTGCCATCTTCCGACACCGGCACTGGGTGAGGCCGCTGCCAACGAGAATTCGCGCGACCGTCTTCCCACACCGGAAGCGCAACTCTGGGAATAACTTCAAAGGTTCCCATTGTGTGTGTGTGGTTTTTTTTAAAATTATTTTTATTTTTCAAATCTCTACAACAGTTTTGCATAGAACACAATTGCTTAGAACACAATTGACAGTAGCCCGCTCCCACCCACACTAGTTCTTGGTCCCTATCCCCCACCCGCCTCCCATTGTGTTTTTGATGGACTGAGAGCGCATCGCAGCCTAACTAGTTATAGAAGTTATAATCGATTGTGTTTTGTGCCTTTCGTTGAATATGTTGCACACTGCAGGTTAGATTTACCATCGGACCATAACGGATAATAAAATGTTCCGTGTCTGTGTTTTTGATGACGAGCGGAGCAAATTCCAGCAGGCAATGTTTTTGTTTTTTTGTCGACGTTCGGCTCGATGTTCCTGTGTAGAGAAAAGGCAAGGCCTGTCCAGCAGGACTTCCCCAGTCGTGGAAAACCTGGAACAGTCTTTAAATCTGGGAAATACTACAAGCATTTTGGAAATTGTGGAAAAAAAATATTGATTTAAAGCCTTGGGGAAAAGTCACAACTTCTTTTTCCATAATTTGCTATTAGTTTAGTGCCAGAATGCTCTTTATTGTTTTTCTTCACAGATATTGACAAAATCACAAATTTCCTTAGCTGGGATTAATGTCATGAGTGCTACAACATTATAAAGTTGCAGATGTGTACATGTAAATGTTGCAGTGGTTTATGGAGAAGTCATGCAAAAGCCATGAATTTTGAGTGGCAACAATTAAATGTGTGTGAAACCTGCCAGCCAATGTTAAGCCAGGATGAATGTCTACCTGGATAAGCAGTGAATTGCTTCATAGAAGTCTGCTCAGCCCAGTGAGACACCTGACTTCCATGGTTTTTCTTAGGAAGGGAATTGTTGGGGTGGGGGTGGTGGCAGGTAAAACAGCATGAGAGTTTAGTGCAAATCCTGGTTGAAATCTAGAGGTAGGAGAGCAAAATCAAAGAAGCACATCACAAAAAAGCCTTACCATCAAATCTTTGTTGAAAAAGCTGTAGACCTGTCCTGCATCGTGGTCCATTCTTCAATTATAGACCAGTGTCAGTAATGTCATCAAAACACAAAAACCCATTTGGAAGAAAAAAAAATACAACCCAACAAGTTACAGGTGTAATGACAGAGAAAAATAGCTGTTAAACTGTTCTGTAACTACAAAACTATTAAATGTCAGGATGTCAACTCAGAAAAATGGGCTTGCTCTCTCGAATTGAGACTTTTGCAGTGAAGCGAAGTTCAAGTGGTCAATGACTAACTGTTTGGTCATTGACCTATTTTACTCTTAGTATAAAAAGATTAAAGGTAGAGCTGTATTTTAAATCTAGTTAAGTACATGGCATTAATATTAAAGGGGTAGAGTTCTGTTTAAGGTGTATGTTATGGTCCCATTTTTAACATTTGTTTATCTTCATATGTAATAACCTAAACTGCAAATAATGCTACATTAGTTTTTGCATGTCTTGTAAATATGTATGATTTTCAAGACACAGCCTTATTATGAACAAGCTGAGTTGGATTTCCCACTTTATTATGTGAAACATTTTGAGTTTGGGGTTTTCAAGGGATTTTTTTCTTTTTTTTTCAGAAACATCTGAAGGAAAATACATTTCTCCCTTCCATGACATTCCACTTTTTGCAGACACAGAACAGGTAAATATTATGATGCTGCTGGTTTCAGAGTTCTCCTCTATTGATAAAATGGTCTTGTGTGGTAAAAGTCTGAACTGCCTGAAATGTAATAATTAAAGGTATACAATATATAAGATACTCTCCTTTTACCTGGCCGGCATACTCTTGTTAGGTCAAAAGATATGGTGGAAGCCGGAACAGAACTTCTAGTCAATCAATTTTCCTTCTGGTCTGCAAATGTGCCCTTTATTCAGCGTTTGGGTCATAAAATGGCTTCTTCCAAATAGGTCAAGCCCACCCAATCCCTCATAAACATTCAGGACAAATAATTTATACCCCAAGGATTAGTGTATGTTGCCGGATAATACAGAAAAACAACCAGTCTTAAGAGGTTCTATGTGTAATATCTCAGATGTGCAATGTATTCGCTACCTTTAAGTTGATTTTGTTATTGTTGCCAATTTTTATTTGTTCTTATTCACAAGACTGGATAATGGAGGTTATGATTCAAGAGAAATTGCACACAGAAATGTTGTGCAGATATGTTGCACTGCTAGGGGGATAACCGGCGATAAGGTAGCTAGAGTGTACATAGATGGTAAGGGTAAGCTGACTAACATACTCAGTTACAGGCCTATATGTTCAATCTCCTATAAAGATCAGTCATGCACACAAAATAAATACAAATCTGGCTTGAAAAAGAGAGACTGGTGTGTGTTTTTATGGTTGCAGCTGCTGCCTATTAATGGGTGTAGCTCAACATCTGGTCCATTTAGATGTTGGCCACCTCTGGAGCTACACGTTTTTGCACAGTCTGCTGCCCGCTGATATAATGCCACAGTAGTCACTATCTGTTCCACTCTACCTCCTCCTCACTCAACATCACTTTATGGTATAGACACCGTCTGTCATTGACTGCAAAAAATAATACTTTCACCTTGGCGCCAATGTGGGTTGCGTCATGTTGCACAAAGCAATATTCTGTATCTGCTCCAGGGTGGAGTGTATGCAGCACTCTGCTGGAGGTGGAGAGGGGTAGTGGCCTGGGGGTGACATAGATTCTGCTTTTATTTCAATTTTGATTCATTTTTCTCCTTTATCTGCTGGGGAGCCTATGTAATGTACCTGTCTAGTAAAACTTGGTTCAGCATAATACTAAACCTTCGGTCTGGCTCAACCTCTTGTCATTTGATGATTGCTTTTGTTTTGCAATAGGAGTATGATGTGCCACCTAAAAAACTTAAGAAGAGTGAGGTAATGTCAAACTCAAAATAAATAAACATCATAAAAAATGTAGTAGTTGGAAAAGTTTAGCCCAAATTGCATGTAAATTTTCTTCAGTATTTTAATTTCAGATGGTGTTCAACATGGTTGTGGAGGTACCCCGATGGTCAAATGCTAAAATGGAGGTAAGTACACTTGAATATCTGTTGAGTTGCAACTCTTTGCTCCTAATTTTATCACTTAGCATAAAACATTGCAAGCAAGTGCTTTTTATAAATGAAATTAAAAAAAATACTTCCAATCTTACTTCTAAAGGTATTGGAAAGCCAAAATTACATTTTTTCACTAATCTATCTGCAGTGTGCCAAGTTTTAGCTTAACATTTCTTCAGCCACAGGGCAATGTGTATGATACAGAGATCTCTGTCATCCTAAATCTTAAAAAAATGTCAAAATAATGTTTGTCCAAGTTGTATTGTTTCCAGTCCCCCTATAACACATTAACTACAAACGGTTAAATTATGTAGCTACATTTATTTCCAACATAGTTTATGATATGATATTATAAAACATTAGAGCGACATTATTTGTGACTTACAAAAACTTACCGCTCTGTCTGCAGTCATCTGGCACTTTCTACAGGATCACACCCAGTGATGAGGGGAGATGGAGAGAGTTTGAGACAGAAAAGCGCTATGGGGGCATCCGGGTAGCGTAGCAGTCTATTCTTTTACATACCGACACGGGGATCGCCGGTTCAAATCCCCATGTTACCTCTGGCTTGGTTGAGCGTCCCTACAGACACAATTGGCCATGTCTGCGGGTGGGAAGTCGGATGCGGGTATGTGTCCTGGTCGCTGCACTAGCGCCTCCTCTGGTCAGTCGGGGTGCCTGTTCAGGGGGGATGGGGAACTGGGGGGAGTAGCGTGATCCCCCCACGCTCTACGTCCTCCTGGCGAAACTCCTCACTGTCAGGTGAAAAGAAGTGACTCGTGACTCCACATGTATTGGAGGGTGGTAGTCTGCAGCCCTCCCCGGATCGGCAGAGGGGGTGGGGCAGAGACTGGGACGGCTCGGAAGAGTGGGATAATTGGCCGGGTACAATTGGGGAGAAAAAGGGAGAAAAATCCCCCCCCCCCCAAAAAAAAGCGCTATGATAAATAATATATTCCACGGAAATTGTATCTAATATGACCAAAAATAAAAGAGAATTCTTAGATAACCAGATGATGCTAAAGTGTACATAACACTTTGAAAAAGTAGTTACCATACTCCATTACTCACCATTGAATAGACTTATAAAAACTTACCCTGGGTAACTTGCCACGCACAACATAAATTATGCAGGAAGGCGTTTTTTCCAACAGTGTCTGGTTGAGCAGGCTCCTCTGGCTGAAACTCGGATTTTCCCTGCACCACCACTGGCCATCGTTTTCAAGTTCAGTGCTACACACATATCCTATTGCAATGTAGTATGAAACCAAACATTTCAGATCAGGGTCTCCGTAGCCTTTAAGACGAGGTGACATTAGCTTGTTTTATCTAATGTTGTGATTTGTTCATTATTGCTGCACTAGATTGCAACAAAAGAACCACTGAACCCCATCAAACAAGATGTAAAGAAAGGCAAACTGCGATTTGTGGCCAATGTGTTTCCTCACAAAGGTTACATTTGGAACTACGGAGCACTTCCACAGGTGAGGAAAAAGTCCAACGTCAGGGGATTTTTTTTTTTTACATCAAACTCTGTTCCTTTCTTAGCCCGATTGTGCTTTTTCCAGTTTTAGAAAGAACACTTTATATGCTAAGATGTTGGGTCTGTGTGTACTTGTCATTTGTCTTTGGGCTATATTGACTTTAATTCTTGTTAATGACTAATATTGAGGATGTATTAAACACTTGGTGACTCATTAAATTTAGCAGGTTCCTAGAACTGCATCGCCTAACCAAAAGCTTTTTATTTCAAGGGGTATATTCAGAGTGATTACTTAATTTTAACCCACATTAGAGAATAAATTTGGCTGATCTGTCCCGTCATCAGCCACTCCCAACAATCTGGGGGGAAAACCTTATATTGAGGCTTCTCAGGACCGATGATTGGCAGTGATTATCTGGTAGTTTGAAGGGTTAGCAGATCCATTCGTTACCGCTTTGAACTGCTTTTTGACTGACGGGACATCATGAAACATGTTTGATAGTTACATGTCATCTGCCCAGGTCTTCTACTAGGTGAGTGAAGAGTATAGTGAAGACAATTTACCGTTGATTATTGTTTATATATTGATGCATGCTCAATAATCCAGGTAAGAAAAGAAGGTTGAATCAATTCATCTGGTATGTTTATTGATAGTTTCATTTCATCACTCAACTGAGTGATGAAATGAGTCTAAACTGTGCAGGCATCCCCACCATTATAAACAATACAGTGGCATAATGACAGAAACCAACAACCAGTTTCATATACAAATA